>NW_026869131.1:0-49868 GCF_020745735.1 Hemiscyllium ocellatum | reverse complement strand
ACAACCACAACAACAACCACAACAACAATCACAACAACAACCACAACAACAACCACAACAACAACCACAACAACAACCACAACAACAATCACAACAACAACCACAACAACAACCACAACAACAACCACAACAACAACCACAACAACAATCACAACAACAATCACAACAACAACCACAACAACAACCACAACAACAACCACAACAACAACCACAACAACAACCACAACAACAACCACAACAACAATCACAACAACAACCACAACAACAACCACAACAACAACCACAACAACAACCACAACAACAATCACAACAACAATCACAACAACAACCACAACAACCACAACAACAACAATCACAACAACAACCACAACAACAACCACAACAACAACCACAACAACAACCACAACAACAACCACAACAACAACCACAACAACAACCACAACAACAATCACAACAACAACCACAACAACAATCACAACAACAACCACAACAACAACCACAACAACAACCACAACAACAACCACAACAACAACCACAACAACCACAACAACAACCACAACAACAACCACAACAACAACCACAACAACAACCACAACAACAACCACAACAACCACAACAACAACCACAACAACAACCACAACAACAACCACAACAACAACCACAACAACAATCACAACAACAATCACAACAACAACCACAACAACCACAACAACAACAATCACAACAACAACCACAACAACAACCACAACAACAATCACAACAACAACCACAACAACAACCACAACAACAACCACAACAACAACCACAACAACAACCACAACAACAATCACAACAACAACCACAACAACAATCACAACAACAACCACAACAACAACCACAACAACAACCACAACAACAACCACAACAACAACCACAACAACCACAACAACAACCACAACAACAATCACAACAACAATCACAACAACAACCACAACAACAACCACAACAACAACCACAACAACAATCACAACAACAACCACAACAACCACCACAACAACAATCACAACAACCACCACAACAACAACCACAACAACAACCACAACAACAATCACAACAACAACCACAACAACAACCACAACAACAATCACAACAACAACCACAACAACAACCACAACAACAACCACAACAACAACCACAACAACAATCACAACAACAACCACAACAACAACCACAACAACAACCACAACAACAACCACAACAACAACCACAACAACAACCACAACAACAACCACAACAACCACCACAACAACAACCACAACAACAACCACAACAACAACCACAACAACAACCACAACAACCACAACAACAATCACAACAACAACCACAACAACCACAACAACAATCACAACAACAACCACAACAACCACAACAACAACCACAACAACAACCACAACAACAACCACAACAACAATCACAACAACAACCACAACAACAATCACAACAACAACCACAACAACAACCACAACAACAACCACAACAACAACCACAACAACAACCACAACAACAACCACAACAACCACAACAACAACCACAACAACAATCACAACAACAACCACAACAACAACCACAACAACAACCACAACAACAACCACAACAACAACCACAACAACAATCACAACAACAACCACAACAACAACCACAACAACAACCACAACAACAACCACAACAACAACCACAACAACAACCACAACAACAACCACAACAACAATCACAACAACAACCACAACAACAACCACAACAACAACCACAACAACAACCACAACAACAACCACTTTATGTGTGTGAGATAAAGGTGCCCAGTGTTCCCCCTCTGTTAACGGTGCATAACCTTATGGGACATGTGTTAGCACAGGTAGTGGACCTGTTAACACCCAAGAAGCACAGAGTGGGGATGAATGAGTGCTCTCCTGTTGGCAGTCAGTAACTCCTGGTACACCTCAGGGATCAACAAAGGCACGACCCTCTGTCCCTCGTAGCCCTACACATGGATGAAAAGAAAACCCACCATTCCGACTGGGACAACACATCTCTCCTGGGACAAGCTAAGCAAAGACATGCCAGAGAATTCCTAGAGGCCTGGCACTCCAACCACAACGCCATGAACAAACACATAGATCGAGATACCATCTATCAACCCCACAGAAAAGGAACAGGAAATGGCCTCACCACAAACCCCAGGACCCCCATCCAGGAGAAAGATATCAATAGAACGCAGGAGACAACAGCTTGGCTTCACTTGGAGGTCCCCACTGATGATGTTACCCAGCCAGGTCATGAAACGTCTGGATATCAAACCGACAGCTCAGCGAGCAACACCTACACCCTAACCCTCAACCTGAGCTACAAACCTTCCCCGACCTCGCAATAATCAGGGGTCCGTGTTGGGACCGCAGTTATTCACCAGTTACACGGATGTTTTGGACCACCTGTAGGATGTGGATGACGCGGAGATGAGAGTGCAAAGTGTGCGGAGGACCGGGAAAGTTTGCGAAGGGGTCACGCGGAAGTTTAAGTGAGTGGGCAGATGGAGAGCAATGTGAATAAATGTGAAGTCACCCACTTTGGGAGGAACAGTCAAAAGGGTTATTACTTACAGCGTGGAAACACCGACCCGCCACCCACCCAGACCCATCCCCCTACATCGACCCCTTCAGCTAACACTAGGGGCGATTTAGCACGGCCAGTTCACCTAACCTGCACATTTTCGGATTGTGGGAGGAAACCGGAGACACGCAGACACAAGGGGAGTGCGCGCAAACTCCACACAGAGAGTCGCCTGAGGCGGGAATCGAACCCGGGTCTCTGGCGCTGTGAGGCAGCAGGGCTAACCACTGTGCCACCCACAATAGGAATGGTGAGATACTGCAGCACGCTGCTGTGCAGAGGCACCTGGGGTGTGAATCACAGAGGGTTGGTCTGCAGGTATATCAGGTCATTCGGAATTTCGTCGCTAAAGGGGCTTGAGTTCAAAGGCAGGGAGGTTAGGTTACAACTGAACAAGGCACTGGAGAGACCGCACCTAGAGTACTGCGTGCAGATTTGATCTCCTTACTCGACGCACTGGCACGGGACGGGGAGCAGAGGAGGGTCACTGGGTAGAGAGAGTCGGTTTCTGAGGATGGACTGAGTGGGGCTGGGAATATATTCATTGGAAGGTCAGAGCCCCAGAGCTCAGAGCAGCAGATTTAGGGGCTGAGTTGAGGAGAAAGGGATGTTCTTCCAACCTCTATAAGGTCACCTTTCAGCTCCCTGTGCCTCCAGTGGAGAAAGGTCTCCGATTATCCAGCCTCTCCTTCTAACCCCAAACTATCCAGCTTTGTAAATCTTTTCTGAGCCCTCTCCGGGTTTTAATGGTCTCCATCCTGTAACAAGGTGACCGCAACCGGGACACAGTCTTCCAGAAGAGGCCTCGTCGACGTCCTATCCAACCTCACCACGGCGTTCCCCAACTCCCTGTACTCCAAGGTCTGAGGATTGAAAGCAGTTGAACACCTTCGTAACCCCACTGTCTGCTTGTGACGCAACTTTCAAAGAATTACCTACCAGAACCCCCAGGTCTCTCTGGTCTCCAACACCAGTTTTACTTTTCTTGTTGAAGCCCTGCCCCCAAAAGGCAACACCTCGCCTTTGTCTAGATTAAACTCTGTCTGTCGCTCCTCAGTCTCTTTGTAATCTTAGATGACCACCTTCCACTGTACCACCCATCATCCGCAAAAGTACTCTCTATCCTATCCCTCTTCTCATCCAATTGATTTCCTTAAACGACCATCGGCCATGGACCCGGCAGTGATCCCTGCTGCTCCCAGCTGTCCCTGGGTGTGAAAATCAACCCCCTGCCACCCCACTCTGCCTGCTACCTTTATGCCAATGTTGTATCCAATAGCCTCGCTCACCCTGTATCCATCCCATGGGACCTAACTTTACTTAAACAGCCTGCCACACAGAGGCTTGTCAATTGTTTCATTAAAGTCCAAGTAAACTATCTCTCCTGCTCTGATCTCATCAACCTCCTTGGTTAGTTCCATCCTTCAATCGGGCTTGTCAGGTGTAATCTCCCTCCCACACTCAGTCATCCCCTTGCCTCTCCAAATGTGATCTTTCAGCATCACCTCCAACAAGACTTTCCCGGCCCCAAGTCTGCAGTTCCCAGGCCCATCCTGACATCTCTGCTAAATCATCCCGACCACTGAACACCACGCCCTGAGTTCGAAATGATGCGGAGATATTTCTGCAGGGACAGGGGGTTAGATACAGAGTAAAGCTCCCTCTACACCTGAGTTCGAACTCCCCAATCTACTCCCTAACTTCCCACAAAGTCTCGGGACGGCCTGCTTTCAGGCTACCGGGAGACGTCTCCACCTTCAGCACTTCCTCGTGTGTAATGCGATGCGATGCTGTCTTCAAAACATCAATATTTATTTCCCCCCCGAGTCCTCCAGCCTGCAGCCCTTTCACCACAGACGCAAAATAGCCCTCCCATTTCCTGAGGGTTATCTCAAACACAACCTCCTTGATTTTTAACGGGCCCTTCTCTCTCTCTCTCTCTCTCTCTAGTTGATCTCCTGCTCTTAAAATGTTTGTCGAATCTCTTTGGGTCATCCAGAATAAAATATAAGAGTAGCAGAAAGGGAATTAAACAAGGATTTAGGAGGGGTAATGCCCTTGGCAAGTAGGATTGAGGAAAATCCCAAGGCATTATTTACGACATCCTGTTTTACTTAGAGTCGAGGGAACTTGACTTTCAATTTATTTTTAGCTCAAACCTTTATTCCGTATTTAAGCTCGTGCTGCCCCTGTTCTGTCAGTGTTTGATAGGGGAGAGTGTAGAGGGAGCTTTACTCTGTATCCAACCCTGTGCTGCTCCTGTTCTGTCAGTGTTTGATAGGGGAGAGTGTAGAGGGAGCTTTCCTCTGTATCCAACCCTGTGCTGCCCCTGTTCTGTCAGTGTTTGATAGGGGAGAGTGTAGAGGGAGCTTTACTCTGTATCCAACCCTGTGCTGCTCCTGTTCTGTCAGTGTTTGATACGGGAGAGTGTAGAGAGAGCTTTCCTCTGTATCCAACCCTGTGCTGCCCCTGTTCTGTCAGTGTTTGATACGGGACAGTGTAGAGGGAGCTTTCCCCTGTATCCAACCCTGTGCTGCCCCTGTTCTGTCAGTGTTTGATAGGGGAGAGTGTAGAGAGAGCTTTCCTCTGTATCCAACCCTGTGCTGCCCCTGTTCTGTCAGTGTTTGATAGGGGAGAGTGTAGAGGGAGCTTTCCTCTGTATCCAACCCTGTGCTGCTCCTGTTCTGTCAGTGTTTGATACGGGAGAGTGTAGAGAGAGCTTTACTCTGTATACAACCCTGTGCTGCCCCTGTTCTGTCAGTGTTTGATACAGGACAGTGTAGAGGAAGCTTTCCTCTGTATCCAACCCTGTGCTGCCCCTGTTCTGTCAGTGTTTGATACGGGACAGTGTAGAGGGAGCTTTCCTCTGTATCCAACCCTGTGCTGCCCCTGTTCTGTCAGTGTTTGATACGGGACAGTGTAGAGGGAGCTTTACACTGTATCCAACCCTGTGCTGCCCCTGTTCTGTCAGTGTTTGATACGGGACAGTGTAGAGGGAGCTTTCCTCTGTATCCAACCCTGTGCTGCCCCTGTTCTGTCAGTGTTTGATAGGGGAGAGTGTAGAGGGAGCTTTACTCTGTATCCAACCCTGTGCTGCCCCTGTTCTGTCAGTGTTTGATAGGGGACAGTGTAGAGGGAGCTTTACTCTGTATCCAACCCTGTGCTGCCCCTGTTCTGTCAGTGTTTGATACAGGACAGTGTAGAGGGAGCTTTCCTCTGTATCCAACCCTGTGCTGCCCCTGTTCTGTCAGTGTTTGATAGGGGAGAGTGTAGAGGGAGCTTTCCTCTGTATCCAACCCTGTGCTGCCCCTGTTCTGTCAGTGTTTGATAGGGGAGAGTGTAGAGGGAGCTTTCCTCTGTATCCAACCCTGTGCTGCCCCTGTTCTGTCAGTGTTTGATACGGGAGAGTGTAGAGGGAGCTTTCCTCTGTATCCAACCCTGTGCTGCCCCTGTTCTGTCAGTGTTTGATAGGGGAGAGTGTAGAGGGAGCTTTACTCTGTATCCAACCCTGTGCTGCCCCTGTTCTGTCAGTGTTTGATAGGGGAGAGTGTAGAGGGAGCTTTACTCTGTATCCAACCCCGTGCTGCCCCTGTTCTGTCAGTGTTTGATAGGGGAGAGTGTAGAGGGAGCTTTACTCTGTATCCAACCCTGTGCTGCCCCTGTTCTGTCAGTGTTTGATAGGGGAGAGTGTAGAGGGAGCTTTACTCTGTATCCAACCCTGTGCTGCCCCTGTTCTGTCAGTGTTTGGTACGGGACAGTGTAGAGGGAGCTTTCCTCTGTATCCAACCCTGTGCTGCCCCTGTTCTGTCAGTGTTTGATACGGGACGGTGTAGAGGGAGCTTTCCTCTGTATCCAACCCTGTGCTGCCCCTGTTCTGTCAGTGTTTGATAGGGGAGAGTGTAGAGGGAGCTTTCCTCTGTATCCAACCCTGTGCTGCCCCTGTTCTGTCAGTGTTTGATAGGGGACAGTGTAGAGGGAGCTTTCCTCTGTATCCAACCCTGTGCTGCCCCTGTTCTGTCAGTGTTTGATACGGGACAGTGTAGAGGGAGCTTTCCTCTGTATCCAACCCTGTGCTGCCCCTGTTCTGTCAGTGTTTGATACGGGACAGTGTAGAGGGAGCTTTACTCTGTATCCAACCCTGTGCTGCCCCTGTTCTGTCAGTGTTTGATACGGGACAGTGTAGAGGGAGCTTTACTCTGTATCCAACCCTGTGCTGCCCCTGTTCTGTCAGTGTTTGATAGGGGAGAGTGTAGAGGGAGCTTTACTCTGTATCCAACCCTGTGCTGCCCCTGTTCTGTCAGTGTTTGATACGGGACAGTGTAGAGGGAGCTTTACTCTGTATCCAACCCTGTGCTGCCCCTGTTCTGTCAGTGTTTGATAGGGGAGAGTGTAGAGGGAGCTTTACTCTGTATTCAACCCTGTGCTGCCCCTGTTCTGTCAGTGTTTGATAGGGGACAGTGTAGAGGGAGCTTTCCTCTGTATCCAACCCTGTGCTGCCCCTGTTCTGTCAGTGTTTGATAGGGGACAGTGTAGAGGGAGCTTTCCTCTGTATCCAACCCTGTGCTGCCCCTGTTCTGTCAGTGTTTGATACGGGACAGTGTAGAGGGAGCTTTACTCTGTATCCAACCCTGTGCTGCCCCTGTTCTGTCAGTGTTTGATAGGGGACAGTGTAGAGGGAGCTTTCCTCTGTATCCAACCCTGTGCTGCCCCTGTTCTGTCAGTGTTTGATACGGGACAGTGTAGAGGGAGCTTTACTCTGTATCCAACCCAGTGCTGCCCCTGTTCTGTCAGTGTTTGATACGGGAGAGTGTAGAGGGAGCTTTCCTCTGTATCCAACCCTGTGCTGCCCCTGTTCTGTCAGTGTTTGATAGGGGAGAGTGTAGAGGGAGCTTTCCTCTGTATCCAACCCTGTGCTGCCCCTGTTCTGTCAGTGTTTGATAGGGGAGAGTGTAGAGGGAGCTTTACTCTGTATCCAACCCTGTGCTGCCCCTGTTCTGTCAGTGTTTGATACGGGAGAGTGTAGAGGGAGCTTTACTCTGTATCCAACCCTGTGCTGCCCCTGTTCTGTCAGTGTTTGATAGGGGAGAGTGTAGAGGGAGCTTTACTCTGTATCCAACCCTGTGCTGCCCCTGTTCTGTCAGTGTTTGATAGGGGACAGTGTAGAGGGAGCTTTCCTCTGTATCCAACCCTGTGCTGCCCCTGTTCTGTCAGTGTTTGAAACGGGACAGTGTAGAGGGAGCTTTACTCTGTATCCAACCCTGTGCTGCCCCTGTTCTGTCAGTGTTTGATACGGGACAGTGTAGAGGGAGCTTTCCTCTGTATCCAACCCTGTGCTGCACCTGTTCTGTCAGTGTTTGATACGGGACAGTGTAGAGGGAGCTTTACTCTGTATCCAACCCTGTGCTGCCCCTGTTCTGTCAGTGTTTGATACGGGACAGTGTAGAGGGAGCTTTCCTCTGTATCCAACCCTGTGCTGCCCCTGTTCTGTCAGTGTTTGATACGGGACAGTGTAGAGGGAGCTTTACTCTGTATCCAACCCTGTGCTGCCCCTGTTCTGTCAGTGTTTGATAGGGGAGAGTGTAGAGGGAGCTTTCCTCTGTATCCAACCCTGTGCTGCCCCTGTTCTGTCAGTGTTTGATACGGGACAGTGTAGAGGGAGCTTTACTCTGTATCCAACCCTGTGCTGCCCCTGTTCTGTCAGTGTTTGATACGGGACAGTGTAGAGGGAGCTTTCCTCTGTATCCAACCCCGTGCTGCCCCTGTTCTGTCAGTGTTTGATACGGGACAGTGTAGAGGGAGCTTTACTCTGTATCCAACCCTGTGCTGCCCCTGTTCTGTCAGTGTTTGATACGGGACAGTGTAGAGGGAGCTTTCCTCTGTATCCAACCCTGTGCTGCCCCTGTTCTGTCAGTGTTTGATACGGGACAGTGTAGAGAGAGCTTTACTCTGTATCCAACCCTGTGCTGCCCCTGTTCTGTCAGTGTTTGATAGGGGAGAGTGTAGAGGGAGCTTTCCTCTGTATCCAACCCTGTGCTGCCCCTGTTCTGTCAGTGTTTGATACGGGACAGTGTAGAGGGAGCTTTCCTCTGAATTCAACCCTGTGCTGCCCCTGTTCTGTCAGTGTTTGATAGGGGAGAGTGTAGAGGGAGCTTTCCTCTGTATCCAACCCTGTGCTGCCCCTGTTCTGTCAGTGTTTGATACGGGACAGTGTAGAGGGAGCTTTACTCTGTATCCAACCCTGTGCTGCCCCTGTTCTGTCAGTGTTTGATAGGGGACAGTGTAGAGGGAGCTTTCCTCTGTATCCAACCCTGTGCTGCCCCTGTTCTGTCAGTGTTTGATACGGGAGAGTGTAGAGGGAGCTTTACTCTGTATTCAACCCTGTGCTGCCCCTGTTCTGTCAGTGTTTGATAGGGGAGAGTGTAGAGGGAGCTTTACTCTGTATCCAACCCTGTGCTGCCCCTGTTCTGTCAGTGTTTGATAGGGGAGAGTGTAGAGGGAGCTTTACTCTGTATCCAACCCTGTGCTGCCCCTGTTCTGTCAGTGTTTGATACGGGACAGTGTAGAGGGAGCTTTCCTCTGTATCCAACCCTGTGCTGCCCCTGTTCTGTCAGTGTTTGATACGGGAGAGTGTAGAGGGAGCTTTACTCTGTATTCAACCCTGTGCTGCCCCTGTTCTGTCAGTGTTTGATACGGGACAGTGTAGAGGGAGCTTTACTCTGTATCCAACCCTGTGCTGCCCCTGTTCTGTCAGTGTTTGATACGGGACAGTGTAGAGGGAGCTTTACACTGTATCCAACCCTGTGCTGCCCCTGTTCTGTCAGTGTTTGATAGGGGACAGTGTAGAGGAAGCTTTACTCTGTATCCAACCCTGTGCTGCCCCTGTTCTGTCAGTGTTTGATAGGGGAGAGTGTAGAGGGAGCTTTACTCTGTATCCAACCCTGTGCTGCCCCTGTTCTGTCAGTGTTTGATAGGGGAGAGTGTAGAGGGAGCTTTACTCTGTATCCAACCCTGTGCTGCCCCTGTTCTGTCAGTGTTTGATAGGGGACAGTGTAGAGGAAGCTTTACTCTGTATCCAACCCTGTGCTGCCCCTGTTCTGTCAGTGTTTGATAGGGGACAGTGTAGAGGGAGCTTTACTCTGTATCCAACCCTGTGCTGCCCCTGTTCTGTCAGTGTTTGATAGGGGAGAGTGTAGAGGGAGCTTTCCTCTGTATTCAACCCCGTGCTGCCCCTGTTCTGTCAGTGTTTGATACGGGACAGTGTAGAGGGAGCTTTCCTCTGTATCCAACCCTGTGCTGCCCCTGTTCTGTCAGTGTTTGATACGGGACAGTGTAGAGGGAGCTTTCCTCTGTATCCAACCCCGTGCTGCCCCTGTTCTGTCAGTGTTTGATACGGGACAGTGTAGAGGGAGCTTTACTCTGTATCCAACCCTGTGCTGCCCCTGTTCTGTCAGTGTTTGATACGGGACAGTGTAGAGGGAGCTTTACTCTGTATCCAACCCTGTGCTGCCCCTGTTCTGTCAGTGTTTGATACAGGACAGTGTAGAGGAAGCTTTCCTCTGTATCCAACCCCGTGCTGCCCCTGTTCTGTCAGTGTTTGATAGGGGAGAGTGTAGAGGGAGCTTTCCCCTGTATCCAACCCTGTGCTGCCCCTGTTCTGTCAGTGTTTGATAGGGGAGAGTGTAGAGGGAGCTTTCCCCTGTATCCAACCCTGTGCTGCCCCTGTTCTGTCAGTGTTTGATACGGGACAGTGTAGAGGGAGCTTTACTCTGTATCCAACCCTGTGCTGCCCCTGTTCTGTCAGTGTTTGATACGGGACAGTGTAGAGGGAGCTTTACTCTGTATCCAACCCTGTGCTGCCCCTGTTCTGTCAGTGTTTGATACGGGACAGTGTAGAGGGAGCTTTACTCTGTATCCAACCCTGTGCTGCCCCTGTTCTGTCAGTGTTTGATAGGGGAGAGTGTAGAGGGAGCTTTACTCTGTATCCAACCCTGTGCTGCCCCTGTTCTGTCAGTGTTTGATACGGGACAGTGTAGAGGGAGCTTTACTCTGTATCCAACCCTGTGCTGCCCCTGTTCTGTCAGTGTTTGATAGGGGAGAGTGTAGAGGGAGCTTTACTCTGTATTCAACCCTGTGCTGCCCCTGTTCTGTCAGTGTTTGATAGGGGAGAGTGTAGAGGGAGCTTTCCTCTGTATCCAACCCTGTGCTGCCCCTGTTCTGTCAGTGTTTGATAGGGGAGAGTGTAGAGGGAGCTTTCCTCTGTATCCAACCCTGTGCTGCCCCTGTTCTGTCAGTGTTTGATAGGGGACAGTGTAGAGGGAGCTTTCCTCTGTATCCAACCCTGTGCTGCCCCTGTTCTGTCAGTGTTTGATACGGGACAGTGTAGAGGGAGCTTTCCTCTGTATCCAACCCTGTGCTGCCCCTGTTCTGTCAGTGTTTGATACGGGACAGTGTAGAGGGAGCTTTACTCTGTATTCAACCCTGTGCTGCCCCTGTTCTGTCAGTGTTTGATACGGGACAGTGTAGAGGGAGCTTTCCTCTGTATCCAACCCTGTGCTGCCCCTGTTCTGTCAGTGTTTGATACGGGACAGTGTAGAGGGAGCTTTACTCTGTATCCAACCCTGTGCTGCCCCTGTTCTGTCAGTGTTTGATACAGGACAGTGTAGAGGGAGCTTTACTCTGTATCCAACCCTGTGCTGCCCCTGTTCTGTCAGTGTTTGATAGGGGAGAGTGTAGAGGGAGCTTTACTCTGTATCCAACCCTGTGCTGCCCCTGTTCTGTCAGTGTTTGATAGGGGAGAGTGTAGAGGGAGCTTTCCTCTGTATCCAACCCTGTGCTGCCCCTGTTCTGTCAGTGTTTGATAGGGGAGAGTGTAGAGGGAGCTTTCCCCTGTATCCAACCCTGTGCTGCCCCTGTTCTGTCAGTGTTTGATACGGGACAGTGTAGAGGGAGCTTTACTCTGTATCCAACCCTGTGCTGCCCCTGTTCTGTCAGTGTTTGATAGGGGAGAGTGTAGAGGGAGCTTTACTCTGTATCCAACCCTGTGCTGCCCCTGTTCTGTCAGTGTTTGATACGGGACAGTGTAGAGGGAGCTTTACTCTGTATCCAACCCTGTGCTGCCCCTGTTCTGTCAGTGTTTGATAGGGGAGAGTGTAGAGGGAGCTTTACTCTGTATTCAACCCTGTGCTGCCCCTGTTCTGTCAGTGTTTGATAGGGGAGAGTGTAGAGGGAGCTTTCCTCTGTATCCAACCCTGTGCTGCCCCTGTTCTGTCAGTGTTTGATAGGGGAGAGTGTAGAGGGAGCTTTCCTCTGTATCCAACCCTGTGCTGCCCCTGTTCTGTCAGTGTTTGATAGGGGAGAGTGTAGAGGGAGCTTTCCTCTGTATCCAACCCTGTGCTGCCCCTGTTCTGTCAGTGTTTGATACGGGACAGTGTAGAGGGAGCTTTACTCTGTATCCAACCCTGTGCTGCCCCTGTTCTGTCAGTGTTTGATAGGGGACAGTGTAGAGGGAGCTTTACTCTGTATTCAACCCTGTGCTGCCCCTGTTCTGTCAGTGTTTGATACGGGACAGTGTAGAGGGAGCTTTACTCTGTATCCAACCCTGTGCTGCCCCTGTTCTGTCAGTGTTTGATAGGGGAGAGTGTAGAGGGAGCTTTACTCTGTATCCAACCCTGTGCTGCCCCTGTTCTGTCAGTGTTTGATAGGGGACAGTGTAGAGGGAGCTTTCCTCTGTATCCAACCCTGTGCTGCCCCTGTTCTGTCAGTGTTTGATAGGGGACAGTGTAGAGGGAGCTTTACTCTGTATCCAACCCTGTGCTGCCCCTGTTCTGTCAGTGTTTGATAGGGGAGAGTGTAGAGGGAGCTTTCCTCTGTATCCAACCCTGTGCTGCCCCTGTTCTGTCAGTGTTTGATAGGGGACAGTGTAGAGGGAGCTTTACTCTGTATCCAACCCTGTGCTGCCCCTGTTCTGTCAGTGTTTGATACAGGACAGTGTAGAGGGAGCTTTACTCTGTATCCAACCCTGTGCTGCCCCTGTTCTGTCAGTGTTTGATACGGGAGAGTGTAGAGGGAGCTTTACTCTGTATCCAACCCTGTGCTGCCCCTGTTCTGTCAGTGTTTGATAGGGGAGAGTGTAGAGGGAGCTTTCCTCTGTATCCAACCCTGTGCTGCCCCTGTTCTGTCAGTGTTTGATAGGGGAGAGTGTAGAGGGAGCTTTACTCTGTATCCAACCCTGTGCTGCCCCTGTTCTGTCAGTGTTTGATACGGGACAGTGTAGAGGGAGCTTTCCTCTGTATCCAACCCTGTGCTGCCCCTGTTCTGTCAGTGTTTGATAGGGGAGAGTGTAGAGGGAGCTTTCCTCTGTATCCAACCCTGTGCTGCCCCTGTTCTGTCAGTGTTTGATAGGGGAGAGTGTAGAGGGAGCTTTACTCTGTATCCAACCCTGTGCTGCCCCTGTTCTGTCAGTGTTTGATAGGGGAGAGTGTAGAGGGAGCTTTACTCTGTATCCAACCCTGTGCTGCCCCTGTTCTGTCAGTGTTTGATAGGGGACAGTGTAGAGGGAGCTTTACTCTGTATCCAACCCTGTGCTGCCCCTGTTCTGTCAGTGTTTGATACGGGACAGTGTAGAGGGAGCTTTACTCTGTATCCAACCCTGTGCTGCCCCTGTTCTGTCAGTGTTTGATAAGGGAGAGTGTAGAGGGAGCTTTACTCTGTATCCAACCCTGTGCTGCCCCTGTTCTGTCAGTGTTTGATACGGGACAGTGTAGAGGGAGCTTTCCTCTGTATCCAACCCTGTGCTGCCCCTGTTCTGTCAGTGTTTGATACGGGACAGTGTAGAGGGAGCTTTACTCTGTATCCATCCCTGTGCTGCCCCTGTTCTGTCAGTGTTTGATACGGGACAGTGTAGAGGGAGCTTTCCTCTGTATCCAACCCTGTGCTGCCCCTGTTCTGTCAGTGTTTGATACGGGACAGTGTAGAGGGAGCTTTCCTCTGTATCCAACCCTGTGCTGCCCCTGTTCTGTCAGTGTTTGATACGGGACAGTGTAGAGGGAGCTTTCCTCTGTATCCAACCCTGTGCTGCCCCTGTTCTGTCAGTGTTTGATAGGGGAGAGTGTAGAGGGAGCTTTCCTCTGTATCCAACCCTGTGCTGCCCCTGTTCTGTCAGTGTTTGATACGGGACAGTGTAGAGGGAGCTTTACTCTGTATCCAACCCTGTGCTGCCCCTGTTCTGTCAGTGTTTGATACGGGACAGTGTAGAGGGAGCTTTCCTCTGTATCCAACCCTGTGCTGCCCCTGTTCTGTCAGTGTTTGATAGGGGAGAGTGTAGAGGGAGCTTTCCTGTCTATTCAACCCTGTGCTGCCCCTGTTCTGTCAGTGTTTGATACGGGACAGTGTAGAGGGAGCTTTACTCTGTATCCAACCCTGTGCTGCCCCTGTTCTGTCAGTGTTTGATAGGGGAGAGTGTAGAGGGAGCTTTCCTCTGTATCCAACCCTGTGCTGCCCCTGTTCTGTCAGTGTTTGATAGGGGAGAGTGTAGAGGGAGCTTTACTCTGTATCCAACCCTGTGCTGCCCCTGTTCTGTCAGTGTTTGATACGGGAGAGTGTAGAGGGAGCTTTCCTCTGTATCCAACCCTGTGCTGCCCCTGTTCTGTCAGTGTTTGATAGGGGAGAGTGTAGAGGGAGCTTTACTCTGTATTCAACCCTGTGCTGCCCCTGTTCTGTCAGTGTTTGATACGGGACAGTGTAGAGGGAGCTTTCCTCTGTATCCAACCCTGTGCTGCCCCTGTTCTGTCAGTGTTTGATAGGGGACAGTGTAGAGGGAGCTTTACTCTGTATCCAACCCTGTGCTGCCCCTGTTCTGTCAGTGTTTGATACGGGACAGTGTAGAGGGAGCTTTCCTCTGTATCCAACCCTGTGCTGCCCCTGTTCTGTCAGTGTTTGATACGGGACAGTGTAGAGGGAGCTTTACTCTGTATCCAACCCTGTGCTGCCCCTGTTCTGTCAGTGTTTGATACGGGACAGTGTAGAGGGAGCTTTCCTCTGTATCCAACCCTGTGCTGCCCCTGTTCTGTCAGTGTTTGATAGGGGAGAGTGTAGAGGGAGCTTTCCTCTGTATTCAACCCTGTGTCCCCTGTTCTGTCAGTGTTTGATACGGGACAGGGTAGAGGGAGCTTTCCTCTGTATTCAACCCTGTGCTGCCCCTGTTCTGTCAGTGTTTGATACGGGACAGTGTAGAGGGAGCTTTCCTCTGTATCCAACCCTGTGCTGCCCCTGTTCTGTCAGTGTTTGATAGGGGAGAGTGTAGAGGGAGCTTTACTCTGTATCCAACCCTGTGCTGCCCCTGTTCTGTCAGTGTTTGATAGGGGAGAGTGTAGAGGGAGCTTTCCTCTGTATCCAACCCTGTGCTGCCCCTGTTCTGTCAGTGTTTGATACGGGAGAGTGTAGAGGGAGCTTTCCTCTGTATCCAACCCTGTGCTGCCCCTGTTCTGTCAGTGTTTGATAGGGGAGAGTGTAGAGGGAGCTTTACTCTGTATCCAACCCTGTGCTGCCCCTGTTCTGTCAGTGTTTGATACGGGACAGTGTAGAGGGAGCTTTCCTCTGTATCCAACCCTGTGCTGCCCCTGTTCTGTCAGTGTTTGATAGGGGAGAGTGTAGAGGGAGCTTTACTCTGTATCCAACCCTGTGCTGCCCCTGTTCTGTCAGTGTTTGATAGGGGAGAGTGTAGAGGGAGCTTTACTCTGTATCCAACCCTGTGCTGCCCCTGTTCTGTCAGTGTTTGATACGGGACAGTGTAGAGGGAGCTTTACTCTGTATCCAACCCTGTGCTGCCCCTGTTCTGTCAGTGTTTGATACGGGAGAGTGTAGAGGGAGCTTTACTCTGTATCCAACCCTGTGCTGCCCCTGTTCTGTCAGTGTTTGATAGGGGACAGTGTAGAGGGAGCTTTCCTCTGTATCCAACCCTGTGCTGCCCCTGTTCTGTCAGTGTTTGATACGGGACAGTGTAGAGGGAGCTTTACTCTGTATCCAACCCTGTGCTGCCCCTGTTCTGTCAGTGTTTGATAGGGGACAGTGTAGAGGGAGCTTTACTCTGTATCCAACCCTGTGCTGCCCCTGTTCTGTCAGTGTTTGATAGGGGAGAGTGTAGAGGGAGCTTTACTCTGTATCCAACCCTGTGCTGCCCCTGTTCTGTCAGTGTTTGATACGGGACAGTGTAGAGGGAGCTTTCCTCTGTATTCAACCCTGTGCTGCCCCTGTTCTGTCAGTGTTTGATACGGGAGAGTGTAGAGGGAGCTTTACTCTGTGTCCAACCCTGTGCTGCCCCTGTTCTGTCAGTGTTTGATACGGGACAGTGTAGAGGGAGCTTTACTCTGTGTCCAACCCTGTGCTGCCCCTGTTCTGTCAGTGTTTGATAGGGGACAGTGTAGAGGGAGCTTTACCCTGTATCCAACCCTGTGCTGCCCCTGTTCTGTCAGTGTTTGATAGGGGACAGTGTAGAGGGAGCTTTACTCTGTATCCAACCCTGTGCTGCCCCTGTTCTGTCAGTGTTTGATACGGGACAGTGTAGAGGGAGCTTTACTCTGTATCCAACCCCGTGCTGCCCCTGTTCTGTCAGTGTTTGATACGGGACAGTGTAGAGGGAGCTTTCCTCTGTATCCAACCCTGTGCTGCCCCTGTTCTGTCAGTGTTTGATTCGGGACAGTGTAGAGGGAGCTTTACTCTGTATCCAACCCCGTGCTGCCCCTGTTCTGTCAGTGTTTGATACGGGAGAGTGTAGAGGGAGCTTTCCTCTGTATCCAACCCTGTGCTGCCCCTGTTCTGTCAGTGTTTGATAGGGGACAGTGTAGAGGGAGCTTTCCTCTGTATTCAACCCTGTGCTGCCCCTGTTCTGTCAGTGTTTGATACGGGACAGTGTAGAGGGAGCTTTCCTCTGTATCCAACCCTGTGCTGCCCCTGTTCTGTCAGTGTTTGATAGGGGACAGTGTAGAGGGAGCTTTCCTCTGTATTCAACCCTGTGCTGCCCCTGTTCTGTCAGTGTTTGATAGGGGAGAGTGTAGAGGGAGCTTTCCTCTGTATTCAACCCTGTGCTGCCCCTGTTCTGTCAGTGTTTGATACAGGACAGTGTAGAGGGAGCTTTCCTCTGTATCCAACCCTGTGCTGCCCCTGTTCTGTCAGTGTTTGATACAGGACAGTGTAGAGGGAGCTTTCCTCTGTATCCAACCCTGTGCTGCCCCTGTTCTGTCAGTGTTTGATTGGGGACAGTGTAGAGGGAGCTTTACTCTGTATCCAACCCTGTGCTGCCCCTGTTCTGTCAGTGTTTGATACGGGACAGTGTAGAGGGAGCTTTACTCTGTATCCAACCCTGTGCTGCCCCTGTTCTGTCAGTGTTTGATACGGGACAGTGTAGAGGGAGCTTTCCTCTGTATCCAACCCTGTGCTGCCCCTGTTCTGTCAGTGTTTGATAGGGGAGAGTGTAGAGGGAGCTTTCCTCTGTATCCAACCCTGTGCTGCCCCTGTTCTGTCAGTGTTTGATAGGGGACAGTGTAGAGGGAGCTTTCCTCTGTATCCAACCCTGTGCTGCCCCTGTTCTGTCAGTGTTTGATACGGGACAGTGTAGAGGGAGCTTTACTCTGTATCCAACCCTGTGCTGCCCCTGTTCTGTCAGTGTTTGATACGGGACAGTGTAGAGGGAGCTTTCCTCTGTATCCAACCCTGTGCTGCCCCTGTTCTGTCAGTGTTTGATACGGGACAGTGTAGAGGGAGCTTTACTCTGTATCCAACCCTGTGCTGCCCCTGTTCTGTCAGTGTTTGATACGGGACAGTGTAGAGGGAGCTTTACTCTGTATCCAACCCTGTGCTACCCCTGTTCTGTCAGTGTTTGATAGGGGAGAGTGTAGAGGGAGCTTTACTCTGTATCCAACCCTGTGCTGCCCCTGTTCTGTCAGTGTTTGATAGGGGAGAGTGTAGAGGGAGCTTTACTCTGTATCCAACCCTGTGCTGCCCCTGTTCTGTCAGTGTTTGATAGGGGAGAGTGTAGAGGGAGCTTTACTCTGTATCCAACCCTGTGCTACCCCTGTTCTGTCAGTGTTTGATAGGGGACAGTGTAGAGGGAGCTTTACTCTGTATCCAACCCTGTGCTGCCCCTGTTCTGTCAGTGTTTGATACGGGACAGTGTAGAGGGAGCTTTACTCTGTATCCAACCCTGTGCTGCCCCTGTTCTGTCAGTGTTTGATACGGGACAGTGTAGAGGGAGCTTTCCTCTGTATCCAACCCTGTGCTGCCCCTGTTCTGTCAGTGTTTGATAGGGGAGAGTGTAGAGGGAGCTTTACTCTGTATCCAACCCTGTGCTGCCCCTGTTCTGTCAGTGTTTGATATGGGACAGTGTAGAGGGAGCTTTCCTCTGTATCCAACCCTGTGCTGCCCCTGTTCTGTCAGTGTTTGATACGGGACAGTGTAGAGGGAGCTTTCCTCTGTATCCAACCCTGTGCTGCCCCTGTTCTGTCAGTGTTTGATAGGGGACAGTGTAGAGGGAGCTTTCCTCTGTATCCAACCCTGTGCTGCCCCTGTTCTGTCAGTGTTTGATACGGGACAGTGTAGAGGGAGCTTTCCTCTGTATCCAACCCTGTGCTGCCCCTGTTCTGTCAGTGTTTGATACGGGACAGTGTAGAGGGAGCTTTCCTCTGTATCCAACCCTGTGCTGCCCCTGTTCTGTCAGTGTTTGATATGGGACAGTGTAGAGGGAGCTTTCCTCTGTATCCAACCCTGTGCTGCCCCTGTTCTGTCAGTGTTTGATAGGGGACAGTGTAGAGGGAGCTTTACTCTGTATCCAACCCTGTGCTGTCCCTGTTCTGTCAGTGTTTGATACGGGACAGTGTAGAGGGAGCTTTCCTCTGTATCCAACCCTGTGCTGCCCCTGTTCTGTCAGTGTTTGATATGGGACAGTGTAGAGGGAGCTTTCCTCTGTATCCAACCCTGTGCTGCCCCTGTTCTGTCAGTGTTTGATTGGGGACAGTGTAGAGGGAGCTTTACTCTGTATCCAACCCTGTGCTGCCCCTGTTCTGTCAGTGTTTGATATGGGACAGTGTAGAGGGAGCTTTACTCTGTATCCAACCCTGTGCTGCCCCTGTTCTGTCAGTGTTTGATACGGGACAGTGTAGAGGGAGCTTTACTCTGTATCCAACCCTGTGCTGCCCCTGTTCTGTCAGTGTTTGATACGGGACAGTGTAGAGGGAGCTTTCCTCTGTATCCAACCCTGTGCTGCCCCTGTTCTGTCAGTGTTTGATAGGGGAGAGTGTAGAGGGAGCTTTACTCTGTATCCAACCCTGTGCTGCCCCTGTTCTTTCAGTGTTTGATACGGGACAGTGTAGAGGGAGCTTTCCTCTGTATCCAACCCTGTGCTGCCCCTGTTCTGTCAGTGTTTGATACGGGACGGTGTAGAGGAAGCTTTCCTCTGTATCCAACCCTGTGCTGCCCCTGTTCTGTCAGTGTTTGATACGGGACAGTGTAGAGGGAGCTTTCCTCTGTATTCAACCCTGTGCTGCCCCTGTTCTGTCAGTGTTTGATAGGGGAGAGTGTAGAGGGAGCTTTCCTCTGTATCCAACCCTGTGCTGCCCCTGTTCTGTCAGTGTTTGATACGGGACAGTGTAGAGGGAGCTTTACTCTGTATCCAACCCTGTGCTGCCCCTGTTCTGTCAGTGTTTGATACGGGAGAGTGTAGAGGGAGCTTTCCTCTGTATCCAACCCTGTGCTGCCCCTGTTCTGTCAGTGTTTGATACGGGACAGTGTAGAGGGAGCTTTACTCTGTATCCAACCCTGTGCTGCCCCTGTTCTGTCAGTGTTTGATACGGGACAGTGTAGAGGGAGCTTTCCTCTGTATCCAACCCTGTGCTGCCCCTGTTCTGTCAGTGTTTGATACGGGACAGTGTAGAGGGAGCTTTACTCTGTATCCAACCCTGTGCTGCCCCTGTTCTGTCAGTGTTTGATAGGGGACAGTGTAGAGGGAGCTTTACTCTGTATCCAACCCTGTGCTGCCCCTGTTCTGTCAGTGTTTGATAGGGGAGAGTGTAGAGGGAGCTTTACTCTGTATCCAACCCTGTGCTGCCCCTGTTCTGTCAGTGTTTGATACGGGAGAGTGTAGAGGGAGCTTTACTCTGTATCCAACCCTGTGCTGCCCCTGTTCTGTCAGTGTTTGATAGGGGAGAGTGTAGAGGGAGCTTTACTCTGTATTCAACCCTGTGCTGCCCCTGTTCTGTCAGTGTTTGATACGGGACAGTGTAGAGGGAGCTTTACTCTGTATTCAACCCTGTGCTGCCCCTGTTCTGTCAGTGTTTGATACGGGACAGTGTAGAGGGAGCTTTACTCTGTATCCAACCCTGTGCTGCCCCTGTTCTGTCAGTGTTTGATAGGGGAGAGTGTAGAGGGAGCTTTACTCTGTATCCAAGCCTGTGCTGCCCCTGTTCTGTCAGTGTTTGATAGGGGAGAGTGTAGAGGGAGCTTTCCTCTGTATCCAACCCTGTGCTGCCCCTGTTCTGTCAGTGTTTGATAGGGGAGAGTGTAGAGGGAGCTTTACTCTGTATCCAACCCTGTGCTGCCCCTGTTCTGTCAGTGTTTGATATGGGACAGTGTAGAGGGAGCTTTCCTCTGTATCCAACCCTGTGCTGCCCCTGTTCTGTCAGTGTTTGATACGGGACAGTGTAGAGGGAGCTTTCCTCTGTATCCAACCCTGTGCTGCCCCTGTTCTGTCAGTGTTTGATACGGGACAGTGTAGAGGGAGCTTTCCTCTGTATCCAACCCTGTGCTGCCCCTGTTCTGTCAGTGTTTGATAGGGGAGAGTGTAGAGGGAGCTTTACTCTGTATCCAACCCTGTGCTGCCCCTGTTCTGTCAGTGTTTGATAGGGGACAGTGTAGAGGGAGCTTTACTCTGTATCCAACCCTGTGCTGCCCCTGTTCTGTCAGTGTTTGATAGGGGGGAGTGTAGAGGGAGCTTTACTCTGTATCCAACCCTGTGCTGCCCCTGTTCTGTCAGTGTTTGATACGGGACAGTGTAGAGGGAGCTTTACTCTGTATCCAACCCTGTGCTGCCCCTGTTCTGTCAGTGTTTGATACAGGACAGTGTAGAGGGAGCTTTACTCTGTATCCAACCCTGTGCTGCCCCTGTTCTGTCAGTGTTTGATACGGGACAGTGTAGAGGGAGCTTTACTCTGTATCCAACCCTGTGCTGCCCCTGTTCTGTCAGTGTTTGATAGGGGAGAGTGTAGAGGGAGCTTTACTCTGTATCCAACCCTGTGCTGCCCCTGTTCTGTCAGTGTTTGATACGGGACAGTGTAGAGGGAGCTTTACTCTGTATCCAACCCTGTGCTGCCCCTGTTCTGTCAGTGTTTGATACAGGACAGTGTAGAGGGAGCTTTACTCTGTATCCAACCCTGTGCTGCCCCTGTTCTGTCAGTGTTTGATACGGGACAGTGTAGAGGGAGCTTTACTCTGTATCCAACCCTGTGCTGCCCCTGTTCTGTCAGTGTTTGATACGGGACAGTGTAGAGGGAGCTTTACTCTGTATCCAACCCTGTGCTGCCCCTGTTCTGTCAGTGTTTGATACGGGAGAGTGTAGAGGGAGCTTTACTCTGTATCCAACCCTGTGCTGCCCCTGTTCTGTCAGTGTTTGATACCGGACAGTGTAGAGGGAGCTTTCCTCTGTATCCAACCCTGTGCTGCCCCTGTTCTGTCAGTGTTTGATAGGGGAGAGTGTAGAGGGAGCTTTACTCTGTATCCAACCCTGTGCTGCCCCTGTTCTGTCAGTGTTTGATACGGGAGAGTGTAGAGGGAGCTTTACTCTGTATCCAACCCTGTGCTGCCCCTGTTCTGTCAGTGTTTGATACCGGACAGTGTAGAGGGAGCTTTCCTCTGTATCCAACCCTGTGCTGCCCCTGTTCTGTCAGTGTTTGATACCGGACAGTGTAGAGGGAGCTTTCCTCTGTATCCAACCCTGTGCTGCCCCTGTTCTGTCAGTGTTTGATAGGGGAGAGTGTAGAGGGAGCTTTCCACTGTATCCAACCCTGTGCTGCCCCTGTTCTGTCAGTGTTTGATACGGGACAGTGTAGAGGGAGCTTTACTCTGTATCCAACCCCGTGCTGCCCCTGTTCTGTCAGTGTTTGATAGGGGAGAGTGTAGAGGGAGCTTTACTCTGTATCCAACCCTGTGCTGCCCCTGTTCTGTCAGTGTTTGATAGGGGACAGTGTAGAGGGAGCTTTCCTCTGTATCCAACCCTGTGCTGCCCCTGTTCTGTCAGTGTTTGATACGGGACAGTGTAGAGGGAGCTTTACTCTGTATCCAACCCTGTGCTGCCCCTGTTCTGTCAGTGTTTGATAGGGGAGAGTGTAGAGGGAGCTTTACTCTGTATCCAACCCTGTGCTGCCCCTGTTCTGTCAGTGTTTGATACGGGAGAGTGTAGAGGGAGCTTTACTCTGTATCCAACCCTGTGCTGCCCCTGTTCTGTCAGTGTTTGATACAGGACAGTGTAGAGGGAGCTTTCCTCTGTATCCAACCCTGTGCTGCCCCTGTTCTGTCAGTGTTTGATAGGGGAGAGTGTAGAGGGAGCTTTCCTCTGTATCCAACCCTGTGCTGCCCCTGTTCTGTCAGTGTTTGATACGGGACAGTGTAGAGGGAGCTTTCCTCTGTATCCAACCCTGTGCTGCCCCTGTTCTGTCAGTGTTTGATACGGGAGAGTGTAGAGGGAGCTTTCCTCTGTATCCAACCCTGTGCTGCCCCTGTTCTGTCAGTGTTTGATACAGGACAGTGTAGAGGGAGCTTTCCTCTGTATCCAACCCTGTGCTGCCCCTGTTCTGTCAGTGTTTGATAGGGGACAGTGTAGAGGGAGCTTTCCTCTGTATCCAACCCTGTGCTGCCCCTGTTCTGTCAGTGTTTGATAGGGGACAGTGTAGAGGGAGCTTTCCTCTGTATCCAACCCTGTGCTGCCCCTGTTCTGTCAGTGTTTGATAGGGGACAGTGTAGAGGGAGCTTTCCTCTGTATCCAACCCTGTGCTGCCCCTGTTCTGTCAGTGTTTGATAGGGGAGAGTGTAGAGGGAGCTTTACTCTGTATCCAACCCTGTGCTGCCCCTGTTCTGTCAGTGTTTGAAACGGGACAGTGTAGAGGGAGCTTTACTCTGTATCCAACCCTGTGCTGCCCCTGTTCTGTCAGTGTTTGATACGGGACAGTGTAGAGGGAGCTTTCCTCTGTATCCAACCCTGTGCTGCCCCTGTTCTGTCAGTGTTTGATAGGGGAGAGTGTAGAGGGAGCTTTACTCTGTATCCAACCCTGTGCTGCCCCTGTTCTGTCAGTGTTTGATAGGGGAGAGTGTAGAGGGAGCTTTACTCTGTATCCAACCCTGTGCTGCCCCTGTTCTGTCAGTGTTTGATACGGGACAGTGTAGAGGGAGCTTTACTCTGTATCCAACCCTGTGCTGCCCCTGTTCTGTCAGTGTTTGATAGGGGAGAGTGTAGAGGGAGCTTTACTCTGTATCTAACCCTGTGCTGCCCCTGTTCTGTCAGTGTTTGATAGGGGACAGTGTAGAGGGAGCTTTACTCTGTATCCAACCCTGTGCTGCCCCTGTTCTGTCAGTGTTTGATAGGGGAGAGTGTAGAGGGAGCTTTCCTCTGTATCCAACCCTGTGCTGCCCCTGTTCTGTCAGTGTTTGATACGGGAAAGTGTAGAGGGAGCTTTACTCTGTATCCAACCCTGTGCTGCCCCTGTTCTGTCAGTGTTTGATACCGGACAGTGTAGAGGGAGCTTTACTCTGTATCCAACCCTGTGCTGCCCCTGTTCTGTCAGTGTTTGATACGGGACAGTGTAGAGGGAGCTTTACTCTGTATCCAACCCTGTGCTGCCCCTGTTCTGTCAGTGTTTGATACGGGACAGTGTAGAGGGAGCTTTACTCTGTATCCAACCCTGTGCTGCCCCTGTTCTGTCAGTGTTTGATACGGGACAGTGTAGAGGGAGCTTTACTCTGTATCTAACCTACTGTCCCTGGGAGTGTTTGATGGGGGACAGTGTTGAGGGAGCTTTACTGTGTTTAACCCCCCTGTCCCTGGGAGTGGGGGCAGTGTAGAGGGAGCTTTACCCAGTATCTAACCCCCTGTCCCTGGGAGTGGGGGGACAGTGTAGAGGGAGCTTTACCCAGTATCTAACCCCCTGTCCCTGGGGGTGGGGTCAGTGTAGAGGGAGCTTTACTGTGTTAAACCCCCCTGTCCCTGAGTGGGGGGACGGTGTAGAGAGAGCTTTACTCTGTATCTAACCCCCTGTCCCTGGGAGTGGGGGACAGTGTAGAGGGAGCTTTACTCTGTATCTAACCCCCTGTCCCTGGGAGTGGGGGCAGTGTAGAGGGAGCTTTACCCAGTATCTAACCCCCTGTCCCTGGGAGTGGGGGACAGTGTAGAGGGAGCTTTACTCTGTATCTAACCCCCTGTCCCTGGGAGTGGGGGACAGTGTAGAGGGAGCTTTACTCTGTATCTAACCCCCTGTCCCTGGGAGTGGGGACAATTCCAGGGTTTGCGCAGGCGCGCTAGAGGAGACGGTGTCGGCGCCGTTGTCGACGCGCAGGCGCGGAAGCGCCGGCACCGACGCATGCGCTGCCGCACCACCCTCCCCGGCCGCCATTTTCCCGCCGAGAGGAAGGAGGGCGACGTGCCGCATCGTCGCCGGTAGCGGCCGGGCCACTCCGCGGCGGCCTCTCAAACACCGGCAGCGGCATCGCGAAGTGGCAATCGGTAAGCGACCGGAGCGTGGAGCGTCTCCCGGCTCCGCCTTCCGCCGAGCCAGCGGCCTACCCGTCTCCGGAATAGGGCGGTTGCACCCGCGCGGGGCAGTGTGGGTAAAGCGGCCGCCATTCCTCCCCATTGACTCCCACTTTATCTCTCAAATGATTGATTATCTCGCGAATATGAACATTTTCACCCCATTTTCCCGAAGATTATTGTTGATTATTAATGTCACATCGATTATCACACTAATTCCCGCCTTAATCTTAAACTTAGTCACGATTATTTTGCTGAGATGGTCATTTAGGTCGCCAAGACTGGGTTGGGATATCTGGGTCAGCATGGACGGGTTGGACCGAAGGGTCTGTTTCCGTGCTGTACATCTCCATGACTATCACGCACTCCCCAGCCTGACTTTCTCATCTTCGCATCAGCTGCAAGCGTTGCACTTGTTTGGTCTTAGGACTCAGTGATGTATGCTGAAAAATGTGTTGCTGGAAAAGCGCAGTAGGTCAGGCAGCACCGCCCTCTTGACCTGCAGTCTTCTTCCTGACCTCTCCGCCCCCACCCCCCACTCCGGCCTATCACCCTCACCCTCCTTCCACCTATCGTTTTCCCAGCGCCCATCCCCCAAATTCCCTCCCCCCCCACCCCTTACCTTTTATCTCAACCTGCTTGGCACATCAGCCTCATTCCTGATGAAGAGCTTATGCCCGAAACGTCGATTCTCCTGCTCCTTGGATGCTGCGCTTTTCCAGCAACACATGTTTCAGCTCTGATCTCCAGCATCTGCAGTCCTCACTTTCTTCCTCAGTGATGTATGTACAAGGGCTCAGCGCCTTTCGTTTTAACCAATAGGCAATAGGTGCAGGAGTAGGCCATTCTGCCCTTCGAGCCTGCACCACCATTCAATATGATCATGGCTGATCATCCTTAATCAGTATCCTGTTCCTGCCTTATCTCCATAACCCTTGATTCCACTATCCTTGAGAGCTCTATCCAACTCTCTCTTAAATGAATCCAGAGACTGGGCCTCCACTGCCCTCTGGGGCAGAGCATTCCACACAGCCACCACTCTCTGGGTGAAGACGTTTCCCCTCATCTCTGTCCTAAATGGTCTACCCCGTATTTTTAAGCTGTGTCCTCTGGTTCGGCACTCACCCATCAGCAGAAACATGTTTCCTGCCTCCAGAGTGTCCAATCCTTTAATAAGCTTATATGTCTCAATCAGATCCCCTCTCAGTCTTCTAAACTTAAAGGTATACAAGCCCAGTTGCTTCAGTCTTTCAGTGTAAGGTAATCCCGCCATTCCAGGATTTGACCTTGTGAACCTACGCTGCACTCCCTCAATAGCCAGAATGTCTTTCCTCAAATTTGGAGACCAGAACTGCACACAGTACTCCAGGTGTGGTCTCACCAGGGCCCTGTACAGCTGCAGAAGCACCTCTTTGCTTCTATACTCAATTCCTCTTGTTATGAAGGCCAGCATGCTATTAGCCTTCTTCACTACCTGCTGTACCTGCATGCTTACCTTCATTGACACCCGCCGTTGGGACTATCTCGTGCGATGCAGAATGAGCCACCCATTGTTCAGTTACATTATGTCCTTAATCCCAGTCAACATTTGTGTGTTCAGTTTTGCTGCCAGGCCTATCCCTTGGCACTTCACCGAATTTAAAGATACCATCTACCGCACTTGCCTTATCCATCTTTGAGTTAAGGAGTCTTACAGACCCTTCGGTCCAACCCAACATAATCCCGAATGAATCCAATCCCACCTGCCAGCACCCGGCCCATATCCCTCCAAACCCTTCCTATTCATATACCCATCCAAATGCCTCTTAAATGTTGTAATTGTACCCTCCTCCACCACATCCTCTGGCAGCTCATTCCATACACATACCACCCTCTGTGTGAAAAAGTTGCCCCTTAGGTCTCTTTTATATCTTTCCCCTCTCACCCTAAACCTATGCCCCTCTAGTTCTGGACTCCCCCACCCCAGGGAAAACACTTTGCCTATCTATCCTATCCATGCCCCTCATAATTTTGTAAACCTCTATAAGGTCACCCCTCAGCCTCCGACGCTCCAGGGAAAACAGCCCCAGCCTGTTCAGCCTCTCCCTGTAGCTCAGCTCCTCCAACCCTGGCAACATCCTTGTAAATCTTTTCTGAACCCTTTCAAGTTTCACAACATCTTTCCGATAGGAGGGAGACCAGAATTGCACGCAATATTCCAACAGTGGCCTCTAACCAATGTCCTGTACAGCTGCAACATGACCTCCCAACTCCTGTACTCAATACTCTGACCAATAAAGGAAAGCAGACCAAACACTGCATTTGCCATTTCCTCTGAACGTTTGTTCCGAATGTGAAACATCCTGTGCGTGAAAACGTTGCAGCTCATTTCTTTTGAAAAATCGACGTCCCCTCACCGTCCGATGTGTGCCAAGATTAGAGTGCGGTGCTAGAAAAGCACAGCTGGGTCAGGCAGCGTCCGAGGAGCAGGAAAGCACATTAAAACTTGTGTGCCCCTAAGTCTCGAAATCCCACACCCCAGGGGAAAGGCAACTACAATTAGCTTTATCGTGATTTGATAAACTTCTGTTAGGTCACATCTCAACCCCGTGCTCTGTTTGGGAAAAAAAAGACGCAGCCTACCCAGTTTATGCCCATGTATCATTCCTTCCCTAACTGGCAGCATCCTGGAAAATCTCTCCTGCTTGATAATATCCTTCTTAGTGAGAAGACTTTGGAGTTCTGATTGAGGTTCTGGATGGAGGGTCACTCACTGAGCTGGAAGGCTCGTTCTGCCAGCAAACCCACACAGCCGGGATATCTGTCCTGTCCCTGGGTGAGCAGGTCTGGAGACGGTACTCCATCAGAGACCCCAACAAAAGGCCAGACCCCGCACTTATCCAGACGGAACGCTGCTGCGCAGCCCATTGACTCATTTGATCAAGATCCCTTTGCAAACGGGAGAAACCTCCCCTCCCCACCATGTGCCGGTTTTGGGTGAGTTCACCGCGGTGAATCTTCGGGTGACGTTAACAGTCTCGCTCCTCCTGTCAGGGCAGGCGATGGAAGGCGAGGGGCAGCGGCGGGCGCCGGAGGACCCACCTGGACCCTCGGGCGAAAGGGCGGACCCCAGTTTCCAGTGCTCGGAGTGTGGCAAGCTGTTTCGCTGGGCGTGCGTGCTGGAGACGCACCGGAGATACCACAGCGGCGAGCGGCCCTTCGAGTGCCCGGTCTGCGGCAAGGGCTTCGCCACCTCTGGCAACTTGGCGGACCACCAGCGGGCGCACAGCGGCGAGCGGCCCTTCCGGTGCGGGCTGTGCGGCAAGTGCTTCATCTCGTCCAGCAACCTCATCGCGCACCGCCGCACCCACACCGGCGAGCGGCCCTACAAGTGCACCGTCTGCGGCAAGGGCTTTGCCGCGTCGCCGAACCTGGCCGTGCACCAGCGCACCCACACCGGCGAGCGGCCCTACCGCTGCGCCGACTGCGGCAAGGCCTTCGCCGAGTCCGGCAAGCTGTCGCGGCACCGGCGCACCCATGGCGGCCGGAGGCCCTTTGCCTGCCCGGTGTGCGGCCGCGGCTTCCTGGAGCAGGGCCGGCTGGCGCAGCACGAGCTACTGCACGCCGGCCACCGCCCCTTCGGCTGCGGCGCCTGCGGCAAGGGCTTCGCCAGCGCCGGCGGCCTCCTGGCGCACCAGCGCACCCACACCGGCGAGCGGCCCTTCCGCTGCCCCTCCTGCGGCAAAGGCTTCGTCACCGCCAGCAACCTGAGCGCCCACCGGCGCACCCACACCGGCGAGCGGCCCTTCCGCTGCGCCTCCTGCGGCCGGGCCTTCCTGGAGCCCAGCAAGCTGGCCCGTCACCGGCGCACCCACACCGGCGAGCGGCCCTTCCTGTGCTCCGCCTGCGGCAAAGCCTTCACCCGTGCCGGCTCGCTGCGCAGCCACCAGCGGTTGCACGGCGCCGCGGCGGTGACCCTCTGAGCGTGCCGCGACGCGGTGCCCCCCTATTCGCGGAGACGAACCAGCGCAGAGACAAGACCCTTCGGTCCAACCGGTCCCTGGCAGCCCAACCGAACCCACTCCCCGTTTGCCAGCACTTGGCCCCATCTCCCACTGAACCCCCGTCCTGTCCACGTTCTCCCTCCCCCCGTCCTTTTCAATGTTGTCATTGTACCAGCCCCCCCACCCACCTCGTTCCGCACACGCACCACCCTCTGAGGTTAAAGGTTATCCCTCGGGTCCCTTTTAAATCTTTCCTGTCCCACCTTTTAGTTTTTGACTCCCCCCGCCCTGGCTGTATGTCCCATCCCTCGTGAGTTTATAAACCTCTATAAGGTCGCCCCCCCACCTCCAGGGAAAACGGCCCCCAGCCTCTCCCTGCAGCTCAAACCCCTCCAATCCTGGCGTCATACCCCGAGGGGTCCCCCTTACCCACTCCCTCAGCACTGACCCTCCGACAGTGCCCACTCCCTCAGCACTGACCCTCCGACAGTGCCCGCTCCCTCAGCACTGACCCTCCGACAGTGCCCACTCCCTCAGCACTGACCCTCCGACAGTGCCCACCCCCTCAGCACCGACCCTCCGACAGTGCACACCCCCTCAGCACCGACCCTCCGACAGTGCCCACCCCCTCAGCACTGACCCTCCGACAGTGCCCACTCCCTCAGCACTGACCCTCCGACAGTGCCCACCCCCTCAGCACCGACCCTCCAACAGTGCCCACTCCCTCAGCTCCGACCCTCCGACAGGGCCCACCCCCTCAGCACCGACCCTCCGACAGTGCCCACTCCCTCAGCACCGACCCTCCGACAGTGCCCGCTCTCTCAGCACTGACCCTCTGACAGTGACCGCTCCCTCAGCACTGACCCTCCGACAGTGACCGCTCCCTCAGCACTGACCCTCCGACAGTGCCCACTCCCTCAGCACTGACCCTCCGACAGTGCCCACTCCCTCAGCACTTAGCCTCTGACAGTGCCCACTCCCTCAGCACTGACCCTCCGACAGTGCCCACTCCCTCAGCACTTAGCCTCCGACAGTGCCCACTCCCTCAGCACTTAGCCTCCGACAGTGCCCACTCCCTCAGCACTGACCCTCTGACAGTGCCCGCCCCCTCAGCACTGACCCTCCGACAGTGCCCACTCCCTCAGCACTGACCCTCCGACAGTGCCCACTCCCTCAGCACTGACCCCCCGACAGTAAGGTGAGGGTGTGTGGCATCACAGAGCCCCTGACACAAACTGGGATGGATGGGTATCATTGGGCACCCACCCTCTGCTGCTCAGAGTCCCACCAGGCGCAGAGGAAGAGGGTTATGGTTGGTGGAGGGTCACACATCCCAGCTCCAGGGTATCTCTGCAGGAGTCCCTCAGGGTAGTGTCCCAGGCCCCAACCCTCCTTCCGCTGCCTCATCAATGCCCCTTCCCTCCAGCGTAAGGTCAGAAGTGGGAGGGGGTTCACCGATGGGCACACACAGAGTCCAGCCCCATTCGCCTGTCCCACAGATACTGAGATAGTCCGTGTCCAAATGCAGCAAGATCTGGGCAATACCCGGGGCTTGGGCTGACAGGTGGCAAGGAACATTCACGCCACCCAAATGCCAGGCTCTGACCATCACCAGTAAGGGAGAATCTAACCATCACCCCCTTGACGTTCAATGGTGTTACCGTCACTGAATCCCCCCTCCCCCCATCAACATCCTGGGGGTTCCCATTGAGAGAGAATCTAACCATCGCCCCCTTGATGTTCAATGGTGTTACCGTCACTGAATCCCCCCTCCCCCCACTATCACCATCCTGGGGGTTCCCATTGAGAGAGAATCTAACCATCGCCCCCTTGATGTTCAATGGTGTTACCGTCACTGAATCCCCCCTCCCTCCCCCCACTATCACCATCCTGGGGGTTCCCATTGGGAGAGAATCTCACCATCGCACCCCCCCTCCTTGATGTTCAGTGGTGTTCCCCTCAGTAAATCCCCCCCCCACTACCGCCAACATGCTGGCGGGACCACCAATGCCCCGAAACTGAATTGGACCCATCACAGAACCACCGCCGAGAGCAGGTGAGAGGCTGGGAATCCTGCCGGGAGGGGACTGCCCACCACCGACATCGCCAGAACCTGTCCACCCTCGCCAAGGCTCACCTCGGGAGAATGGCGGCACAGTGCCCGCTTGCCCGGGCGGGTGCGGCCAGCTCTCAGAGCGCCCGAGAAACCCCGCGCCGTCCGGGGACAGAGCAGCACGCTCTCCCCGAACCTCCAACACCGACGCCTGGACGGTCCGTAAGAGATTCACCGGGACTCCTTTCAAGGCACCGTCCAAATCCACGTCCCCTTCCATCTGTCAGGACTCGAGCAGCAGCTGAACGAGACCACCGGGAGATTCACTCGCCGTCACGACTTGGAAAGATGTCGCCGTTCCTTCACTGCGGCCGGGTCCAAATCGTGGATTTCCCTCCCGAATGGGGGTTGGGGGTTGGGGGGGGGGGGTCGGCTGACAGAAGGCGGACTGCAGCGGGTCCAGCAAGGGCAGCTCACCCCGCCCCCCCCCACCTGAGGCAACTAGGGACGAGGCACTAAACACTGACTCGGCCAGCGATGTGCATGTGCAATGATTCAATAAAAATGATATTCACAGGACGTTCACGGGAAGCTGCTAATATTTACAGAGTGTTTCCCCCTCCCCAGGGAGAGGGGGGGAGTGGGTGTTAATATTTACAGGGTCCCCCCGGGGGAGTGTGTGTTAATATTTACAGGGTCCCCCCGGGGGAGTGGGTGTTAATATTTACAGGGTCCCCCCGGGGGAGTGTGTGTTAATATTCACGGAGTCCCCCCGGGGGGAGTGGGTGTTAATATTTACAGGGTCCCCCCGGGGGAGTGTGTGTTAATATTTAAAGGGTCCCCCCCGGGAGAGTGTGTGTTAATATTTACAGGGTCCCCCCGGGGGAGTGTGTGTTAATATTTACAGGGTCCCCCCGGGGGAGTGTGTGTTAATATTTACAGGGTCCCCCCGGGGGGAGTGGGTGTTAATATTTACAGGGTCCCCCCGAGGGAGTGTGTGTTAATATTTACAGGGCCCCCCCGGGGGAGTGGGTGTTAATATTTACGGGGTCCCCCTGGGGGGAGTGGGTGTTAATATTTACAGGGTCCCCCCCGGGGGGAGTGTGTGTTAATATTTACAGGGTCCCCCCGGGGGGAGTGGGTGTTAATATTTACAGGGTCCCCCCGAGGGAGTGTGTGTTAATATTTACAGGGCCCCCCCGGGGGAGTGGGTGTTAATATTTACGGGGTCCCCCTGGGGGGAGTGGGTGTTAATATTTACAGGGTCCCCCCGGGGGAGGATGTGATAATATTTACAGGGTCCCCACAGAGGAGTGTGTGTTAATGTTTACAGGGTGTTCCCCCCCGGGGGGAGTGTGTGTTAATATTTACGTGTGTTAACATTCACAGGGTCTGTCAGTGTATGACACTCGGGTACAGTACCGGTGGGGACAGGTCTGTCCCTGTATAACACTGGGGTACAGTACTGGTGGGGACAGGTCTGTCTCTGTATAACACTGGGGTACAGTACTGGTGGGGACAGGTCTGTCTCTGTATAACACTGGGGTACAGTACTGGTGGGGACTGGTCTGTCCCTGTATAACACTGGGGTACAGTACTGGTGGGGACAGGTTTGTCCCTGTATAACACTGGGGTACAGTACTGGTGGGGACAGGTCTGTCACTGTATAACACTGGGGTACAGTACTGGTGGGGACAGGTTTGTCACTGTATAACACTGGGGTACAGTACCAGTGGGGACAGGTCAGTCACTGTATAACACTGGGGTACACTGCTGGTGGGGACAGGTCTGTCACTGTATAACACTGGGGTACAGTGCTGGTGGGGACAGGTCTGTCACTGTATAACACTGGGGTACAGTACGGGTGGGGACGGGTCTGTCGCTGTATAACACTGGGGTACAGTACTGGTGGGGACGGCTCTGTTGCTGTATAACACTGGGGTACACTGCTGGTGGGGACAGGTCTGTCACTGTATAACACTGGGGTACAGTGCTGGTGGGGACAGGTCTGTCACTGTATAACACTGGGGTACAGTACGGGTGGGGACATGTCTGTCACTGTATAACACTGGGGTACAGTACCGGTGGGGACGGGTCTGTCCCTGTATAACACTCGGCTACAGTACCGGTGGGGACAGATCTGTCACTGTATAACACTGGGGTACAGTACCGGTGGGGACGGGTCTGTCACTGTATAACACTGGGGTACAGTACCGGTGGGGACGGGTCTGTCACTGTATAACACTGGGGTACAGTGCCGGTGGGGACTGGTCTGTACCTGTATAACACTGGGGTACAGTGCCGGTGGGGACGGGTCTGTCCCTGTATAACACTGGGGTACAGTGCCGGTGGGGACGGGTCTGTCCCTGTATAACACTGGGGTACAGTACTGGTGGGGACAGGTCTGTCACTATAACACTGGGGTACAGTACTGATGGGGACAGGTCTGTCCCTGTATAACACTAGGGTACAGTACTGGTGGGGACGGGTCTGTCCCTGTATAACACTGGGGTACAGTGCTGGTGGGGACTGGTCTGTCCCTGTATAACACTGGGGTACAGTACCGATGGGGACAGCTCTGTCCCTGTATAACACTGGGGTACAGTGCTGGTGGGGACTTGTCTGTCCCTGTATAACACTGGGGTACAGTCCTGCTGGGGACAGCTCTGTCAGTGTATAACACTGGGGTACAGTACTGGTGGGGACAGGTCTGTCCCTGTATTACACTGGGGTACAGTACTGGTGGGGACGGGTCTGTCCCTGTATAACACTGGGGTACAGTACTGGTGGGGTCAGGTCTGGCCCTGTATAACACTGGGGTACAGTACTGGTGGGGACTGGTCTGTCCCTGTATAACACTGGGGTACAGTACCGGTGGGGACAGGTCTGTCCCTGTATAACACTGGGGTACAGTACTGGTGGGGTCGGGTCTGTCCCTGTATAACACTGGGGTACAGTACCGGTGGGGACAGGTCTGTCCCTGTATAACACTGGGGTACAGTACTGGTGGGGACATGTCTGTCCCTGTATAACACTGGAGTACAGTGCTGGTGGGGACAGCTCTGTCCCTGTATAACACTGGGGTACAGTGCTGGTGGGGACGGGTCTGTCCCTGTATAACACTGGGGTACAGTACTGGTGGGGACTGGTCTGTCCCTGTATAACACTGGAGTACAGTACTGGTGGGGACAGCTCTGTCCCTGTATAACACTGGGGTACAGTGCTGGTGGGGTCGGGTCTGTCCCTGTATAACACTGGGGTACAGTACCGGTGGGGACAGGTCTGTCCCTGTATAACACTGGGGTACAGTACTGGTGGGGACATGTCTGTCCCTGTATAACACTGGAGTACAGTACTGGTGGGGACAGCTCTGTCCCTGTATAACACTGGGGTACAGTGCTGGTGGGGACAGGTCTGTCCCTGTATAACACTGGGGTACAGTACTGGTGGGGACAGGTCTGTCCCTGTATAACACTGGGGTACAGTACCGGTGGGGACATGTCTGTCCCTGTATATCACTGGGGTACAGTACTGGTGGGGACAGGTCTGTCCCTGTATAACACTGGGGTACAGTCCTGCTGGGGACAGGTCTGTCCCTGTATAACACTGGGGTACAGTACCGGTGGGGACATGTCTGTCCCTGTATAACACTGGGGTACAGTACTGGTGGGGACAGGTCTGTCCCTGTATAACACTGGGGTACAGTACTGGTGGGGACAGGTCTGTCACTATAACACTGGAGTACAGTACTGATGGGGACAGGTCTGTCCCTGTATAACACTAGGGTACAGTACTGGTGGGGACGGGTCTGTCCCTGTATAACACTGGGGTACAGTGCTGGTGGGGACTGGTCTGTCCCTGTATAACACTGGGGTACAGTACCGATGGGGACAGCTCTGTCCCTGTATAACACTGGGGTACAGTGCTGGTGGGGACTTGTCTGTCCCTGTATAACACTGGGGTACAGTCCTGCTGGGGACAGCTCTGTCAGTGTATAACACTGGGGTACAGTACTGGTGGGGACAGGTCTGTCCCTGTATTACACTGGGGTACAGTACTGGTGGGGACGGGTCTGTCCCTGTATAACACTGGGGTACAGTACTGGTGGGGTCAGGTCTGTCCCTGTATAACACTGGGGTACAGTACTGGTGGGGACTGGTCTGTCCCTGTATAACACTGGGGTACAGTACCGGTGGGGACAGGTCTGTCCCTGTATAACACTGGGGTACAGTACTGGTGGGGTCGGGTCTGTCCCTGTATAACACTGGGGTACAGTACCGGTGGGGACAGGTCTGTCCCTGTATAACACTGGGGTACAGTACTGGTGGGGACATGTCTGTCCCTGTATAACACTGGAGTACAGTGCTGGTGGGGACAGCTCTGTCCCTGTATAACACTGGGGTACAGTGCTGGTGGGGACGGGTCTGTCCCTGTATAACACTGGGGTACAGTACCGGTGGGGACAGGTCTGTCCCTGTATAACACTGGGGTACAGTACTGGTGGGGACTGGTCTGTCCCTGTATAACACTGGGGTACAGTACCGGTGGGGACATGTCTGTCCCTGTATAACACTGGGGTACAGTACTGGTGGGGACAGGTCTGTCCCTGTATAACACTGGGGTACAGTACTGGTGGGGACAGGTCTGTCACTATAACACTGGGGTACAGTACTGATGGGGACAGGTCTGTCCCTGTATAACACTAGGGTACAGTACTGGTGGGGACGGGTCTGTCCCTGTATAACACTGGGGTACAGTGCTGGTGGGGACTGGTCTGTCCCTGTATAACACTGGGGTACAGTACCGATGGGGACAGCTCTGTCCCTGTATAACACTGGGGTACAGTGCTGTTGGGGACTTGTCTGTCCCTGTATAACACTGGGGTACAGTCCTGCTGGGGACAGCTCTGTCAGTGTATAACACTGGGGTACAGTACTGGTGGGGACAGGTCTGTCCCTGTATTACACTGGGGTACAGTACTGGTGGGGACGGGTCTGTCCCTGTATAACACTGGGGTACAGTACTGGTGGGGTCAGGTCTGTCCCTGTATAACACTGGGGTACAGTACTGGTGGGGACTGGTCTGTCCCTGTATAACACTGGGGTACAGTACCGGTGGAGACAGGTCTGTCCCTGTATAACACTGGGGTACAGTACTGGTGGGGTCGGGTCTGTCCCTGTATAACACTGGGGTACAGTACCGGTGGGGACAGGTCTGTCCCTGTATAACACTGGGGTACAGTACTGGTGGGGACATGTCTGTCCCTGTATAACACTGGAGTACAGTGCTGGTGGGGACAGCTCTGTCCCTGTATAACACTGGGGTACAGTGCTGGTGGGGACGGGTCTGTCCCTGTATAACACTGGGGTACAGTACCGGTGGGGACAGGTCTGTCCCTGTATAACACTGGGGTACAGTACTGGTGGGGACATGTCTGTCCCTGTATAACACTGGAGTACAGTGCTGGTGGGGACAGCTCTGTCCCTGTATAACACTGGGGTACAGTGCTGGTGGGGACGGGTCTGTCCCTGTATAACACTGGGGTACAGTACTGGTGGGGACTGGTCTGTCCCTGTATAACACTGGAGTACAGTTCTGGTGGGGACAGCTCTGTCCCTGTATAACACTGGGGTACAGTGCTGGTGGGGTCGGGTCTGTCCCTGTATAACACTGGGGTACAGTACCGGTGGGGACAGGTCTGTCCCTGTATAACACTGGGGTACAGTACCGGTGGGGACAGGTCTGTCCCTGTATAACACTGGGGTACAGTACCGGTGGGGACATGTCTGTCCCTGTATAACACTGGGGTACAGTACTGGTGGGGACGGGTCTGTCCCTGTATAACACTGGGGTACAGTGCTGGTGGGGACGGGTCTGTCCCTGTATAACACTGGGGTACAGTACTGGTGGGGACGGGTCTGTCCCTGTATTACACTGGGGTACAGTACTGGTGGGGACAGGTCTGTCCCTGTATAACGCTGGGGGACAGTACTGGTGGGGACAGGTCTGTCCCTGTATAACACTGGGGTACAGTACCGGTGGGGACAGGTCTGTCCCTGTATAACACTGGGGTACAGTACCGGTGGGGGACAGGTCTGTCCCTGTATAACACTGGGGTACAGTACTGGTGGGGGACAGGTCTGTCCCTGTATAACACTGGGGTACAGTACTGGTGGGGGACAGGTATGTCCCTGTATAACACTGGGGTACAGTACTGGTGGGGGACAGGTCTGTCCCTGTATAACACTGGGGTACAGTACTGGTGGGGGACAGGTCTGTCCCTGTATAACGCTGGGGGACAGTGCCGGTGGGGACGGGTCTGTCCCTGTATAACACTGGGGTACAGTACTGGTGGGGGACAGGTCTGTCCCTGTATAACACTGGGGTACAGTACCGGTGGGGGACAGGTCTGTCCCTGTATAACGCTGGGGGACAGTGCCGGTGGGGACAGCTCTGTCCCTGTATAACACTGGGGTACAGTGCCGGTGGGGACAGCTCTGTCCCTGTATAACACTGGGGTACAGTGCCGGTGGGGACGGGTCTGTCCCTGTATAACACTGGGGTACAGTACTGGTGGGGTCAGGTCTGTCCCTGTATAACACTGGGGTACAGTACTGGTGGGGACTGGTCTGTCCCTGTATAACACTGGGGTACAGTACCGGTGGGGACAGGTCTGTCCCTGTATAACACTGGGGTACAGTACTGGTGGGGTCGGGTCTGACCCTGTATAACACTGGGGTACAGTACCGGTGGGGACAGGTCTGTCCCTGTATAACACTGGGGTACAGTACTGGTGGGGACATGTCTGTCCCTGTATAACACTGGAGTACAGTGCTGGTGGGGACAGCTCTGTCCCTGTATAACACTGGGGTACAGTGCTGGTGGGGACTGGTCTGTCCCTGTATAACACTGGGGTACAGTACCGGTGGGGACAGGTCTGTCCCTGTATAACACTGGGGTACAGTACTGGTGGGGACAGGTCTGTCCCTGTATAACACTGGGGTACAGTACCGGTGGGGACATGTCTGTCCCTGTATAACACTGGGGTACAGTACTGGTGGGGACAGGTCTGTCCCTGTATAACACTGGGGTACAGTACTGGTGGGGACAGGTCTGTCACTATAACACTGGGGTACAGTACTGATGGGGACAGGTCTGTCCCTGTATAACACTAGGGTACAGTACTGGTGGGGACGGATCTGTCCCTGTATAACACTGGGGTACAGTGCTGGTGGGGACTGGTCTGTCCCTGTATAACACTGGGGTACAGTACCGATGGGGACAGCTCTGTCCCTGTATAACACTGGGGTACAGTGCTGTTGGGGACTTGTCTGTCCCTGTATAACACTGGGGTACAGTCCTGCTGGGGACAGCTCTGTCAGTGTATAACACTGGGGTACAGTACTGGTGGGGACAGGTCTGTCCCTGTATTACACTGGGGTACAGTACTGGTGGGGACGGGTCTGTCCCTGTATAACACTGGGGTACAGTACTGGTGGGGTCAGGTCTGTCCCTGTATAACACTGGGGTACAGTACTGGTGGGGACTGGTCTGTCCCTGTATAACACTGGGGTACAGTACCGGTGGAGACAGGTCTGTCCCTGTATAACACTGGGGTACAGTACTGGTGGGGTCGGGTCTGTCCCTGTATAACACTGGGGTACAGTACCGGTGGGGACAGGTCTGTCCCTGTATAACACTGGGGTACAGTACTGGTGGGGACATGTCTGTCCCTGTATAACACTGGAGTACAGTGCTGGTGGGGACAGCTCTGTCCCTGTATAACACTGGGGTACAGTGCTGGTGGGGACGGGTCTGTCCCTGTATAACACTGGGGTACAGTACCGGTGGGGACAGGTCTGTCCCTGTATAACACTGGGGTACAGTACTGGTGGGGACATGTCTGTCCCTGTATAACACTGGAGTACAGTGCTGGTGGGGACAGCTCTGTCCCTGTATAACACTGGGGTACAGTGCTGGTGGGGACTGGTCTGTCCCTGTATAACACTGGGGTACAGTACTGGTGGGGACTGGTCTGTCCCTGTATAACACTGGAGTACAGTACTGGTGGGGACAGCTCTGTCCCTGTATAACACTGGGGTACAGTGCTGGTGGGGTCGGGTCTGTCCCTGTATAACACTGGGGTACAGTACCGGTGGGGACAGGTCTGTCCCTGTATAACACTGGGGTACAGTACCGGTGGGGACAGGTCTGTCCCTGTATAACACTGGGGTACAGTACCGGTGGGGACATGTCTGTCCCTGTATAACACTGGGGTACAGTACTGGTGGGGACGGGTCTGTCCCTGTATAACACTGGGGTACAGTGCTGGTGGGGACGGGTCTGTCCCTGTATAACACTGGGGTACAGTACTGGTGGGGACGGGTCTGTCCCTGTATTACACTGGGGTACAGTACTGGTGGGGACAGGTCTGTCCCTGTATAACGCTGGGGGACAGTACTGGTGGGGACAGGTCTGTCCCTGTATAACACTGGGGTACAGTACCGGTGGGGACAGGTCTGTCCCTGTATAACACTGGGGTACAGTACCGGTGGGGGACAGGTCTGTCCCTGTATAACACTGGGGTACAGTACTGGTGGGGGACAGGTCTGTCCCTGTATAACACTGGGGTACAGTACTGGTGGGGGACAGGTCTGTCCCTGTATAACACTGGGGTACAGTACTGGTGGGGGACAGGTCTGTCCCTGTATAACACTGGGGTACAGTACTGGTGGGGGACAGGTCTGTCCCTGTATAACGCTGGGGGACAGTGCCGGTGGGGACGGGTCTGTCCCTGTATAACACTGGGGTACAGTACTGGTGGGGGACAGGTCTGTCCCTGTATAACACTGGGGTACAGTACCGGTGGGGGACAGGTCTGTCCCTGTATAACGCTGGGGGACAGTGCCGGTGGGGACAGCTCTGTCCCTGTATAACACTGGGGTACAGTGCCGGTGGGGACGGGTCTGTCCCTGTATAACACTGGGGTACAGTACTGGTGGGGACAGGTCTGTCCCTGTATAACACTGGGGTACAGTACCGGTGGGGACGGGTCTGTCCCTGTATAACACTGGGGTACAGTACTGGTGGGGGACAGGTCTGTCCCTGTATAACACTGGGGTACAGTACCGGTGGGGACGGGTCTGTCCCTGTATAACACTGGGGTACAGTACTGGTGGGGGACAGGTCTGTCCCTGTATAACACTGGGGTACAGTACCGGTGGGGACGGGTCTGTCCCTGTATAACACTGTATACAGTTATACAGTGGACGGTTTTGGAACACTGTCGGTTCCCCTGCCTGGGCTGGTGACTCTTTCCCAGCAAGGTATTTGGACGTGGGCATCAGATCACGAGACCGAATCCAGGGATAAATCTCTTTAACGGGGAGTTTCCTGAAGTTTTGTTTCTGCAGCTGTAAAGACCCTGCTGAGTTGGGGTCAGCAGTGACCACATTTTCAGACGCGTCCCGGGATGCTGTCTGTCAGTGGGTCGCTGTCGATCCTGGAGGGAACCCGCTCCATGCCACGTTCCTGCTCTGATCTCTCTCAGCAGGACGCGAGGACCGAAGACTCACTGAAGGAGGTTGTCCCGAGAAACCGTGTGTGTGTGTTGTACCAAATCTGCCCTGGAGCTCCCCCCCACGCCCCCACCCCGAGAGAAAGCAGGGCTGGCCAGCAGAGAAACCCATTTTGGATTCACTTGTGGGAATATGGGTAGCACTCGCTGAGCCTGGCATTTACCACCCATCCCTAATGCCCCCTCCCCAAAAATACACTGAGCTGCCTTCTTGGACCCAGAGCAGTTACCCCAACCACATGTGTGTGACATAGGGACCCCCATACACCCCCACCTCATGTGTGTGACATAGGGACCCCCATACACCCCAACCACATGTGTGTGACATAGGGACCCCCATACACCCCCACCTCATGTGTGTGACATAGGGACCCCCATACACCCCAACCACATGTGTGTGACATAGGGACCCCCATACACCCCAACCACATGTGTGTGACATAGGGACCCCCACCTCATGTGTGTGACATAGGGACCCCCATACACTCCCCCATCGTCATGTCCTCGGGGAGGATATTCCAAGACTTTCCTGTTCGGGATGGGGATTGGATTGGAGGGGAGCGTGCAGCTGGGAGGGAGGGTGGGGTGTTCCCACGTACCTTCTGCCCCCCCTGTCCTTCCAGAGGGAAGTGGCCTCGAAAAGTGCTGCCTGAGGATCTTTGGTGAGTTTCTCCAGCGCGTCTAGTACAGGGTACACACACACACACACCGCTGTTCCTGAATGTCGGAGGAGGGGGGGGGGGGGGCAGGGAGGGAGCGAGGGGATGTTTGTGGATGTGGTGCCAATAGAGGAGGGGGCTAACTTGTCCCTGGATGGTGTCAAGATTCCCCGAGTGTTATTGGAGGCTGCCCCCATCCAGGGAACGTGGGGAGTTTTCCCTCACATTCCTGACTTGTGTTTCATTGACAGTGGACAGGCTTTAGGGGTGGGGTGGGGGGGGACCATTGAACGTCAAGGGGGCGATGGTTAGATTCTCTCTCAATGGGAATCCCCCAGGATGTTGATAGTGGGGGGAGGGAGGGGGGATTCAGTGACAGTAACACCATTGAACGTCAAGAGGGCGATGGTTAGATCTCTCTCAATGAGAACCCCCAGGATGTTGATAGTGGGAGGGGAGGGGGGATTCAGTGACGGTAACACCATTGAACGTCAAGAGGGCGATGGTTAGATCTCTCTCAATGAGAACCCCCAGGATGTTGATAGTGGGAGGGGAGGGGGGATTCAGTGACGGTAACACCATTGAACGTCAAGAGGGCGATGGTTAGATTCTCTCTCAATGAGAACCCCCAGGATGTTGATAGTGGGAGGGGAGGGGGGATTCAGTGACGGTAACACCATTGAACGTCAAGAGGGCGATGGTTAGATTCTCTCTCAATGGGAACCCCCAGGATGTTGATAGTGGGGGGGGGGGGGGGGGGGGGGAGGGGGGATTCAGTGACGGTAACGCCATTGAACGTCAAGGGGGTGATGGTGAGATTCTCTCTCAATGGGAACCCCCAGGATGTTGATAGTGGGGGAGGAGGGTGGGATTCAGTGATGGTAACACCATTGAACGTCAAGGGGGCGATGGTTAGATTCTCCCTTACTGGTGATGGTCAGAGCCTGGCATTTGGGTGGCGTGAATGTTCCTTACTACTTGTCAGCCCAAGCCCCGGGTATTGCCCAGATCTTGCTGCATTTGGACACGGACTATCTCAGTATCTGTGGGACGGGCGAATGGGGCTGGACTCTGTGTGTGCCCATCGGTGAACCCCCTCCCACTTCTGACCTTACGCTGGAGGGAAGGGGCATTGATGAGGCAGCGGAAGGAGGGTTGGGGCCTGGGACACTACCCTGAGGGACTCCTGCAGAGATACCCTGGAGCTGGGACGTCTGACCCTCCACCAACCATAACCCTCTTCCTCTGCGTCTGGTGGGACTCTGAGCAGCAGAGGGTGGGTGCCCAATGATACCCATCCATCCCAGTTTGTGTCAGGGGCTCTGCGATGTCCCGGATCCAGCCCCCATACCAAGAGCTGTACCTCTCCCCTTCTGGAATCCAGCTCGGTTTGTCGGCGTGTGACCCAAGGCTGGAAGGAGGTCAGGAACTGAGTGACCCTGGGGGAACTGAGCGGGTCATTACTGACCGGGTGCTGCCTGCTAGTGACCCCCTTCCCTCACTTCACTGCCCAGGGAAAGGAGACCGCTGGGGGTGGAAAGGAATGGGCCAGGTCGGATCTGCAACCGGCTACTTCCGTACAGGACAGCCCTGGGCAACGTTTCACACCGGCCGGTCCTTGCCAGGGTCTATCGGGAACTGGAGCAGCTTGGGAGGGGCACGTCCCGCAGCACAAGCCTTCAGCGCCATTACCGGGACGTTGGCAGGGCCCATAGCCTTTGTAGTGCCTGGTTGTTGCTCCATATCACGCTGCAGCCTTATCTTCTGCACCGCGGCCCTCCGTCATCGAATATCTGTGCTGCTCCCCCCCCACCGTGAGCTGTTTAACCGTCCACCACCATTGACGAGGGGATGGGGCAGGACGGCAGAGCTCCCTGTGGACCCCCCGAGGGTTACGGATGGGTTGAAGGGGTCCCGGGAAGAGATGAGCCGCACCATGAGGCGACAGGTTGTGCTGGAGTCCCGTTCGGCTGCTGTCGGTGACCCACAGTGTCTGCTGGCTGTCCCGTTACACAAACGACAAAGCACCATGATACCGCCGCCTCTCTGTTTGTTTAAAATGACTTTTGTTTTTTAATGATATTCTTTCAGAAGGAAGGACTCAGACCAACAAAATGCCACAGTCGGGTCATGGGAAAGACAATCAAACATTTTCCACTCAACTAACTAACAGGGAACGCAATGTGAGGATATATTGATTTATATTAAATAGAGATTCCCAAGTGAATCAGCTCTTGCACTGTTAGTATCCAAGACTGAGTTCGGCAGGTAACAGGTTCCCCCCCCTCCCTCCACCTCTATCTCTCTGTGCTGGGGGGTGGGGGGGGGTCAGTGCTGAGGGAGTGGGCACTGTGGGAGGGTCAGTGCTGAGGGACTGCCGCACTGTCGGGGGGGTCAGTGCTGAGGGAGCGGGCGCTGTCGGAGGGTCAGTGCTGAGGGAGCGGGTGCTGTCGGAGGGTCAGTGCTGAGGGAGTGGGTGCTGTCGGAGGGTCAGTGCTGAGGGAGTGGGTGCTGTCGGAGGGTCAGTGCTGAGGGAGTGGGTGCTGTCGGAGGGTCAGTGCTGAGGGAGCGGGCGCTGTCGGAGGGTCAGCGCTGAGGGAGCGGGCACTGTCGGAGGGTCAGCGCTGAGGGAGCGGGCACTGTCGGAGGGTCAGCGCTGAGGGAGCGGGCACTGTCGGAGGGTCAGCGCTGAGGGAGCGGGCACTGTCGGAGGGTCACGCTGAGGGAGCGGGCACTGTCGGAGGGTCAGCGCTGAGGGAGCGGGCACTGTCGGAGGGTCAGCGCTGAGGGAGCGGGCACTGTCGGAGGGTCAGCGCTGAGGGAGCGGGCACTGTCGGAGGGTCAGCGCTGAGGGAGCGGGCACTGTCGGAGGGTCAGTGCTGAGGGAGCGGGCACTGTCGGAGGGTCAGCGCTGAGGGAGCGGGCACTGTCGGAGGGTCAGCGCTGAGGGAGCGGGCACTGTCGGAGGGTCAGTGCTGAGGGATCACCCTCTACACTGTCCCCTATGAAACACTCCCAAGGACTGAAGTTCAGATACAGAGTAAAGCCCCCTGTACACTCCTCGCTCCCTCAAACACCCCCAGGGACAAGAAGGGTGGGGGGGGGTTAGACAGAGTAAAGCTCCCTCTACACAGTCCCCATCAAACACTCCCAGAACAGGGACAGCACAGGGTTAGATATGGAGTAATGCTCTCTCTACACCATCCCAGATTATATATACCCAGGGACAGCAGATTAGATACAGAGTAAAGCTCCCTCTACACCATCCCCCCATCAAACACTCCCAGGGACAGTGTAAAGCTCCCTTTACACTGTGCCTCACACCCCCTCCCCATCAAACACTCTCAGGATGGGGCGCATAGATACAGAGTAAAGCTCCCTCTACATGGTCTCCCATCAAACATTCTCAGGGATGGGGTTTCGATACAGAGTAAAGCTCTCTCTACACTATCTCAGCCCCTGTCCCTGGGAGTGTTTGATGGGGGGAGGGGGCATGGCACAGAGTAAAGCTCCCTCTACACAGTCCCCCACTCCCAGGGACAGAGAATTAGATACAGAGTAAAGCTCCCTCTACACCGTCCCCCACTCCCAGGGACATGGGGGTTAGATACAGAGTAAAGCTCCCTCTACACCATCACCCCCATTCCCAGGGACATGGGGGTTAGATACAGAGTAAAGCTCCCTCTACACCATCCCCCACTCCCAGGGACAGGGAATTAGATACAGAGTAAAGCTCCCTCTACACAGTCCCCCTACTCCCAGGGACAGGGGGTTAGATACAGAGTAAAGCTCCCTCTACACCATCACCCCCATTCCCAGGGACATGGGGGTTAGATACAGAGTAAAGCTCCCTCTACACCATCCCCCACTCCCAGGGACAGGGAATTAGATACAGAGTAAAGCTCCCTCTACACCATCCCCCACTCCCAGGGACAGGGGGTTAGATACAGAGTAAAGCTCCCTCTACACCGTCCCCCACTCCCAGGGACAGCGGGTTAGATACAGAGTAAAGCTCCCTCTACACTGTCCCCATTGCCAGGGACAGGGAATTAGATACAGAGTAAAGCTTCCTCTACACAGTCCCCCTACTCCCAGGGACAGGGGTTAGATACAGAGTAAAGCTCCCTCTACACCGTGACCCCCCTCCCCCATCAAACCCACCCAGGGACTGGGACGGCACAGAGTCAGACACAGACCCACGCTCCCGCCCCCTCACCATCGCCGTTTCTCCCCGAAACAATCCTCCCGGTGCATCCCGAGAAGCGAAACGCCGCGAATCCCCCTCCCTGCCTTGTTGGGGGGGGGGGGGGGGGGGAGAGAGAGAGAGCGCCTCCTGGCTGGGGCTGGAGGGGGAGCGGATAACCGCGAGACCCTCCGGCCCGGACACACACAGCTCCCCGGTTCTGGCGGGCGACGCCATGGTGGGGGAGGAACGCGGTGGGTGCGCGAGGGGGGTCTCGCTGGTCAGCGCTCCGCCTTGAGGTGGGTGGACTGGTGCCGGCGGAGGTTGTCCAGGCGGTTGTAGCTGCGGGCGCAGACCTGGCACCGGTAGGGCTTGTCGCCGGTGTGGATGGTGCGGTGAGCGCGCAGCGCCGGGCCGGCGCCGAAGGACTTGTGGCACACCGGGCAGGTGAAGGGCTTGCGGTGGGCGTCGGTGGTGGTGGTGGTGGTGGAGGAGGAAGGGGAAGGGGAAGGGGAAGGGGAGGGGGAGGGGGAGGCACCCGTCCCCACCCGGGGGAGGGCAGGGGAGCGCGCCGGGCTGCCGGGCCCCGCGCCGTGCCCCAGCTGGTGCTCGGTCAGGGCGCAGGAGTCGGTGAAACGGGCCTCGCACACGTCGCAGCGGAACGGCTGCTCCCAGGCGTGCAGCAGGAGGTGCTCCTCCAGGGCGGAGGGGCCGGGCAGGGTGGCGCCGCACTGCGGGCACTGGCACGGCTCCCCTCCCCCCTGCCCCTCCCCCTCCGCCCGGCGCCCCACCCCCCAGGTGTGCAGGAGCCGGTGGGTGCGGAGGGAGAGGGCGTCCGGCAGCCGCTCCCCGCACAGGTCGCAGCCGGGGGGCGGTGACCCCGGGGACGTGGGGAGGGCGGGCGCCGCTGCCGCCTCCCCGCCCGCCCAGGGGAAGGGGTGCCCCTCGAAGGGGGCGCCCGCCCGCCGCGAGGGGGGGCGCCCCGAGTGCCGGGACGCCCGGTGCGCCCGCAGCGAGGCCGACGAGGGGAAGCCCTCGCCGCAGGCGGTGCAGCGGAACGGCCTCTCGCCCAGGTGCACCCGCTGGTGCCGCCGCAAGTTGTCCAGGCGGTTGTAGCCCTTGGGGCAGGCCGGGCAGCGGAAGCAGCGCTCCCCGGGGCGCTGGGAGAGCCGGGAGCCCCTGGGGACCGCGACGGGTGGACTCGGCGCCACCCCCTCGGCTCCCCCGGCACCGCCGGCACACCGGTGCTTCCTGAGCGAGACGGCCTGGCTGAAGCCCTTGCCGCACAGCAGGCAGCGGAAGGGCTTGTCTCCCGGCGTGGCCGGGCACCGGTGGGCAGAGAGGGCCAGGGCGCCCTCCAGGTCCTGGCCGCAGCCGGCACACCGGTAACCGGTGTCGATGTGGCTGAGCCGGTGGGCGGCCAGGGAAGGGGAGTCGTCGAAGATCTCCCGGCACTCAGGGCACTGGTACGAGGCGTCGGCGTGGCTTAGGCGGTGAGCTTGGAGGGTGGGCGAGTCGGCGAACACCTCACCGCACTCGGGGCAGCGGTACGAGGTATCGGCGTGGACAGCCCGATGAGTCTGGAGAGAGGAGGAATCATCGAAGATCTCCCCGCACTCAGGACACTGGTAGGATGACTCTACGTGGGTCAAACGATGGGTTTGGAGGGAAGATGGATCTTCGAAGATCTCCCTACACTCGGGACACTGGTAGGAGGAGTCTATGTGGGTCAAACGATGGGTTTGGAGGGAAGATGGATCTTCGAAGATCTCCCTACACTCGGGACACTGGTAGGAGGAGTCTACGTGGGTCAAACGATGGGTTTGGAGGGAAGATGGATCTTCGAAGATCTCCCTACACTCGGGACACTGGTAGGAGGAGTCTATGTGGGTCAAACGATGGGTTTGGAGGGAAGATGGATCTTCGAAGATCTCTCTACACTCGGGACACTGGTAGGATGAGTCTATGTGGGTCAAACGATGGGTTTGGAGGGAAGATGGATCTTCGAAGATCTCCCTACACTCGGGACACTGGTAGGAGGAGTCTACGTGAGTCAAACGATGGGTTTGGAGCGATGCTGGATCTTCGAAGATCTCCCTACACTCGGGACACTGGTAAGAGGAGTCTACGTGGGTCAAAAGATGGACTTGGAGCGATGACAGATCTTCGAAGATCTCCCTACACTCGGGACACTGGTAGGAGGAGTCTATGTGGGTCAAACGATGGGTTTGGAGCGATGGTGGATCTTCGAAGATCTCCCTACACTCAGGACACTGGTAGGAGGAGTCTATGTGGGTCAAACGATGGGTTTGGAGGGAAGATGGATCTTCGAAGATCTGCCTACACTCGGGACACTGGTAGGAGGAATCTACATGGGTCAAACGATGGGTTTGGAGGGAAGATGAGTCGTTGAAGATCTCCCCGCACTCGGGACACTGGTAGGAGGAGTCTATATGGGTCAAACGATGGGTTTGGAGGGAAGATGGATCGTCGAAGATCTCCCTACACTCGGGACACTGGTAGGAGGAGTCTATGTGGGTCAAACGATGGGTTTGGAGGGAAGATGGATCTTCGAAGATCTCTCCGCACTCGGGACACTGGTAGGAGGAGTCTACGTGGGTCAAACGATGGGTTTGGAGCGATGATGGACCATCGAAGATCTCCCTACACTCAGGACACTGGTAGGAGGAGTCTACGTGGGTCAAACGATGGGTTTGGAGGGAAGATGGATCTTCGAAGATCTCCCTACACTCGGGACACTGGTAGGAGGAGTCTACGTGAGTCAAGCAATGGGATTGGAGGGAAGATGAGTCGTTGAAGATCTCCCCGCACTCGGGGCACTGGTAGGAGGGCTGGAGGTGCAGAGAGCGATGGGCGCGGAGTCCCAGTGAGTCAGCAAAGCCCTCGCCGCACACCCGGCACTCAAAGCGCGTGGCCACGTGGATGACCGGGTCTGGGGATGCTGGGCGATTGGAGGACGCTGGTGGCGGTTGGGGGGAGGAGGAGGAGGAGGAGGAGGGGGGAGCGCGGGTGATGCCAGGATGCTGGGCCGCCCGATGGGCGCGTAGGAGAGCCGAGGAGACAAAGCCCTGGCCGCACACCGTGCACCGGAAAGGCCGCTCGCCCAAGTGCACCCGCTGGTGTCGCCGGAGGTTGTCCAGGCGGTTGTAGCTTTTTGGACAGACGGAGCAGCGGTAAGACTTCTGGCCGGTGTGGATGGCCTGATGGGCGCACAGGGAAGACGCTTTGGTGAAACCGCGGCCGCAGACGGTGCAGGAGAAGGGCCGCTCCCCCGCGTGCACGTAGCTGTGCACCAGCAACTCCTCCGCTCGGAGAAATGTCTCCCCGCAGGTGTCACAGCGGTGTCCTCCCCGCCTCTCCGCGTGGGCCAGACGGTGCGTCTGGAGGTCAGGCAGCGCGGGGAACGTCTCCCCGCAGACGTCACAGGGATACGAAGTCTCCGCGTGGGCCAGCCGGTGCGTCTGGAGGTCAGGCAGCGCGGGGAACGTCTCCCCGCAGACGTCACAGGGATACGAAGTCTCCGCGTGGGCCAGCCGGTGCGTCTGGAGGTCAGGCAGCGCGGGGAACGTCTCTCCACAGACGTCACACCCGTACGACGGCTCCTCATGGGCCAGACGGTGCGTCTGGAGGGCAGACAACTCGGGGAACGATTCCCCGCAGACGTCGCAGCTGTATGAGGTCTTCGCGTGGGCCAGACGGTGCGTCTGGAGTTCAGGCAGCGCGGGGAACGATTCCCCGCAGACGTCACACCCGTACGATGTCTCGGCGTGGGCCAGACGGTGCGTCTGGAGGGCAGACGCCTCGGAGAAGCTCTCTCCGCAGACGTCGCAGCAGTACGAGGTCTCGGCGTGGGCCAGACGGTGCGTCTGGAGGTCTGATAGCGCGGGGAACGTCTCTCCGCAGATGTCGCAGCCGTACGAGGTCTCGGCGTGGCCCAGACGGTGCGTCTGGAGGGCAGACGCCTCGGAGAAGCTCTCCCCGCAGACGTCGCAGGGATATGAAGTCTCGGCGTGGCCCAGACGGTGCTCCTGGAGATCAGACAGCGCGGGGAAGGTCTCCCCGCAAACCTCGCACCGGAAGACCAGCTGGAAGGGGACGTCCCGCTCCGCCTGGAGGGGCCCCTTGGCCACGGCGCTCCTCCTCCGCCTCCTCCTCCTCCTCTCCCCGCCCTCGGCTGGCGCCGGGTCGCCCTGGTGCGACCGCTGGTGCCGGCGTAGATTGTCCAGGCGGTTGTAGCTGCTGCCGCAGTCGCCGCAGCGGTAGGGCTTCTGGCCGGTGTGGATGGACTGGTGCGCCAGCAGGGAGGCCGAAGCGCCGAAGCCCTTGTGGCAGACGGCGCAGCGGAAGGGCTTCTCGCCGGTGTGCAGCGCCTGGTGGGCCAGGAAGGTGGAGAACAGGTTGAACGACTTCTGGCACAGCAGGCAGTGCAGGCCCTTCCGCAGGCGGCCGTGGCAACGCCGGTGCCGGCGCAGATTCTCCGGCCGGTTGTAGGTCTTGCCGCAGTCGCCGCAGCGGTGCAGGCGCTCAGCTGCGGGGGCGGCGCCGCCGCCGGCATGCGGGCACCGGTGCAGGGCCAGCTTGGCCGAGCGGGCGAAGCCCCGGCCGCACGCCGGGCAGCGGAACGGCTTCTCGGCGGCGTGGCCGCGCTGGTGGGACAGCAGGCGGCCGGGGTCGGCGAAGGCCCGGCCGCAGACCGGGCAGACGTGCGGGCGCTCCACCAGGTGGGAGCGCTGGTGGCGCCGCAGGTTGTCCAGGCGGTTGTAGGAGCGGCCGCAAGCCTGGCAGCGGAAGGGCTTCTCCCCGGTGTGGATGCACTGGTGCGCCAGGAGCTTGCAGGACTGGGAGAAGACCTTCCCGCAAACGTCACACCTGCCCCGGGGTGGGGAGGGGGGCGAGAGAGAGGGAGGGAGAGGGTGATAGAGAGAGGGGGCGAGAGAGAGGGAGGGAGGGGGCGAGAGAGAGGGAGGG
>NW_026869130.1:196408-338636 GCF_020745735.1 Hemiscyllium ocellatum | reverse complement strand
CCATCTGATACTAACTTCAAGAACAAGCATTGCAAGTTAAGCACTGTAAATTTGAAACAATGTTAAAAGTGACGGGTAAACAGCCCTCAGCCCAAACTTCGTACTGTAATTTGCTTTCTTCTTTATGTTACAATACTAAGGCAGCATGAAAATCTTACTAGTGCCAATAAGCGCAAGCACCTGAATTCCTTTGTCTGATTCCTGTGATGATTTCTACAGTGAAAATACATCTCAGGCCAGATCTATGTAATTCTACATCTTCAACATTCTCCCTCCTGGCCTCCATATGGCTTTGTTTGGTTGTGTTTTCTTTATCTTGCACTCAATAGAGAGAACCCCTATCCCCATTCTCATCTTAATTCAAACTCATTTTATATCATGTTCTCGTTCACCACAGCGAAAAGCCTGTTCATCTGTTGTCACACCCTCAGTTCCCTGTCACCTACCACCCCACCCCCCCCACCTCTGGAAGGAACTAAAATGCCCAGTTTCCAAATCTTTTCAGTTATGAAGAAGTGTCCACTGGACCTGCTCAGTTTCTTCAGCAATTTGTGTTTTCAACATTATCCAAAGATGTGTGTTAAATCTGCTCAAAAGCCCTGTCCAGCACAGAGCGCTGTACATTGGGAGTGAACAAAAACGCAAAGTGCACAGGTTCATTGGCTCTGAAACGACATAAAGCTGGCATCACTGACACGACAGAGGTCTTAATCATGGTCGGGAGAAAAAAGCAGAGGAAAAAACATTCACTTCAAACTGGAAGATGGTATTACTGGAAAGAAAATGATTCAGATTAATATGTTAAAGTATCTGAGTAATATAACAAATTGGAAGCGTGACATCAGGTGAGATCCTCAGCAGAATGAGATTATGACTGGATGTGCTCTCACATCAGAACCAGGTTAAGTCACTGAGTACAGGCTGATGGGAATGGGTCTTGGTGTGAACTGTATGAAAGTCAGTCGAATTGATTACAGATATTGCAGCTCACACTGGGTTATGTGTGATGCTGTAGATCTCAGCAGCAGCCGCAACAGAATTGCATTCAAACACAATCCATAACTTTTACCCCAGGATAATCCATCACTGTACCATTATTATCAACCGATGTATGGTTCAGTGCCGAGTTTGGGTGAACATGCCAGAGTCAGAACCATGTGTATCTAAACCCGATGATAACCCATTAAAGCTACCACACTTGCCTGGTTACATTATAAATAGCAGAACTACCATGTGTGGAGAGGGGGAAATGATCCCAAGACAAACTGATATGATGGAAAATCTGCAGTCAAGCCACATTCAGTCATCAATGTCGATGGACTATTAAACAACTTACAGGAGGACGAACTCCACAAATATCCCTAGCCCTGCACATCAGTGTACAAGACAAGGTTGTAGTATTTGCACCATCCTGAGCCAGATGTGTTGAGTCGATAATCACCTCACCTCCTCACGATGCCCAGAATCACAGATGCCAGTCTTCAACCAAATCGATTCGCTGCACGTGACATGAAGAAACGGCTGATCACAGTAGATATGACACGGCAATGGACCCGGACCCCATTCCCGCAATAGGAATGAAGATTGTGCTGCACAACAAGCTGTGTCGCTGGGGAAGTTATTTCAATCCAGCTCCAACTCCGACATCTGCCTGGCCAACTGGAAAGTTCCTCAACAATATCAGTCCCACAACAAGGGAATGACTACAGTCTGACCATTTACCACGCCCTCAGTCCCGTCACGATTATCACATTGGTGGGAGTTCTTTTTGACAGAGCTGTAGCAGCACATAAATAATGTGCTCAGTCTGTTTCCTATAGGTTCCATGTGGAGATGGTGCTGTTGTGCAAATGTCACTGGATTACTGATCCAGACCGGGATAATGCTCTGGCAGCTGGTGGAAGTTAAAAACAATTCACAAAATATCGAGACATAAAATCTGGTGCCAGTATATTGGCCTTCAATCTAATGTCCATTGTAAACATCTGTTCCTTCCCAATGTACTTTCAGGAAGTGAATCTCCCGTGCTTCCTGGTCTGGCCTACAAGTGTCTCCAGACACACAGACATGTAATAAACTCTGCAACGGTCTCTGAAGCGGCCAAGCAAGACACTCAATTGTATCAAATTGTTCTGAGTTCTTAAAGAATAAAACCAGACAGAACACGGCAACAAGCTTGGTTTGGAAAAGGGAACGGGAAACACAGTCCTGTCGACCAGACAGATGCTGCCTTCATAATGTTTGAGAGCTTGTGAGAACAATGACAGAGCTTTCCCCAGACTGCACAGAAAGATCAGGAAGGGAGCAGGGTATTAGACACTTTTAGCTTTCCTTGTTCTAGCTCATGGAGACAAGTTCACTTTTATAACCCTAGTTAATGCATTCTTCAGAAGCTCATCAATTAATGTCTTATGCTGCTTAATTATTACCGTCCAACCCATACAATCACAGACGCACTGGCTCTGTTCTGTCATAATTACAGCACGATCTACATTAGTTCCACTTTCCAAAATGAGGCCCACAGCCAGGTATGTTATGGCACTTCAAGGGCACGACCACGTATTTATTAAAGGTTGTGAGGTTACCTGCCCTTTCAGGAAGTGCATTCCCGACCCCAACAGCCTCTGGATGAAAACCAATCGTCAAATCCTCATTAAACATTAAACCCTGCACTTTAACATGGTACTCTCTTGTTCTTCGCCTTTGACTGAAAGGAACAGCTGCTGACTATCCATGCTGTCGATGCCCCTGGTAATCTTATCCTTCTGAAGCACATCCCTCTCAGCCTTCTCTGCTTCAAAGTAAACAATCCGAGCTGATTTACTCCATTCAAGGGAACATTCTGGTGATTCTATACTGCACCCTGTCCAGTGCAATCACATACTTCCTGTTTTGTGGCTCCTAGAACTGTAGATAGTATTCCATTTGGCCTCACCAAAGTTCCACATAGCTCTTGTAATCTGTGCCTCCATGAATAAAGTTTAAGTTTATGGTCGCTATGCTTTGTCAACTTGTGCATTAACTTGTTTAATCACATTCAGGGATGTTTCCAGCACACTCTGAGCTTACTATTGTGCTGCTATTCATTGAGTCCTCCCTGTCTGGTTCCTTCTTCCAAAGTACATCACCTCATATTAATCAGGGTTACATTCCATTGGCCATTGATCCACCCATTTGATCATTCCATCTGTATTTTCCTGTAATATAAGGCCTTCCTCCTCACTGCCAACCAACCAGCCAACTTTGTGTCAAACGCAAACTGATTTATCACACTCACCCTAGTTCCCTCCAAATTCACAGCTGCATCATTTATGAATGCTACAAACAATAAAGTTAAAAATCACACAACACCAGGTTATAATCCAACAGTTTTATTCGCACGCACTAGCTGTCGCAGCGCTGCTTCTTCATCACGTGATTATGCTGTTCGAAATGTCGTGTTTAAATAAACAGTTGGACTATCATCTAGTGTTCTGTAAATTTTTAACTTTGCCCAAGCCAGTCTGAAATGGTCTATCCTTTGCCTGCAATAATTTGCCTTAAATGAGGAGTAGACAGCCAGAGAAAACTCCTGTTTATTTCCAACTTGTCATATGTTGAGTGACTTCTCTAAATTTCACTATGATCACCTCTCATTCTTTAAAACTGTAAAGAACACAGGCCGAGTTTCCTCATCAGGCAATCTCACCACCTGAGGGATTAATCTGGAGAATATCTATTGCACACCCTCCATTATATCCATTCTCAGTTTGGGTCACCAACACTGGACTCAATACTCTATGTACAGTTTAATTAGCAAGCTGTGAAACTGCTTCAGCATGACCTTCTAACAATGTTCTGATTCTCTTAAATGAAGGCGAACCTGACTTTAACTTTTCACTTTTATATATTCCTCCAATTACCATTCACATTACTTTATTTATGAATTCACTGCATGAGTTCTTATTAAAAAGCCTTCTGAAAATCGAAATACGCCATTTCTATTTTGCTATAAACAAGTTCAAATCATTCTGAAGTTTGTCAAGGATGAAGACTCTGTCAGACTCTGTCAGTGCATACTGATTCTCTCCAATGTTGCTGTTAATTTCTAAATATCCAATATCAGATCCTACATAATAGGTTCCATCAGTTTACCTACAGATGTCAAGTTAATTGGTCTGCAGTTCTCCACAATATCTCTTCTTCCCTTTGCAGATGCTTGAATCCCTTCCATTCATCTCCAATGCTTGGAACACATTTACTAACTTCCAGCCTCTGCAGAATGTACAGGAAAATAAAACAGTCATCGACAGCACAATTAATGTTTCTATTGCTGATTTATTTCTAATATTTTGATACGAAGTACAACTGGCTCATCAGACTTAGCAATGCTCAATCCAGCGACAATACTACTATGCTAGCCTTCAACTACTACCTTGTTACTGATATGAATTGACTTTATGTCTTTAGTTCCACAAGTTCCATGTGATCATTTGGTATTACTCAGCAATTTTATGGATCTTCCTCCTTGATGACAGATGCAAAGGAACTGGTTATTTTCTTGGCCATTTCCCTGTTCTCCTCAATAACCTCTCCTCTCCTGATTACAAAATTCCACATTTGACACTGCTTTTATTTTGTTTTCTTTGCAATACAGATTGTAGATTTATGTAGTCTTTGTGTTCTTCTTTCACAGAATCATTAAAAGCCCACAGTGCGGAAAAGGCCTTTTGGTTCAGCAAGTCCACCCTGCCGCTCCGAAGAGTAACCACCCAGACCCATTCCCATCCAATTCTACATTTTGCGACCTAATCTACACATCCCTGAACACTTTGCAAATAAGCATGACCAATTCACCTAACCTGTGTGAGGAAACCGGTGCACCCAGAGGAATCCCACGCAGACATGGGGAGAATATGCAAACTCCACACAAACAAATTTCTGAGAATTCTCTGGTTGCCACAATGTCTAAAATTCTTCTGGGCTCACTTCCTATGATTAATATCATCTTCAATTTAATCTTCATGAAGTCACTTGCCCTTTCTTTGTTGATTCTACCTTTAAGAAATAGACATTTTTTCAGACATTGCAGGATTTCTGTAGATCTCCTGGTCCTGAACAGGTGTATCCAAGAACACAGCAAGAGGCGAGAGAAGATATTGCGGGGGCCCTGGCTGATCTTTTTCCATCACCCCTGTCCATGGGGGAGGTCCCAGAAGACTAGAGGGTCGTGAACATTGTGCCCTTGTTCAAGGAGGGCGGTGAAGAAGAACCTGTAAACTATAGACCAGTTAGCTTAACAACTGTGACATGTAATTTCCTTGAGAAGGTTCTGAGAGATAACATATGCATGCATTTGAAAAGACACGGTTTCATAAGGAGCAGTCAGCACTGCTTTGTGCATAGGATATCATGGCTCATATTTCTTTCGCGTTCTTTTGAGGAAGGGACCTCAAAAGGTGGTAGTTGGTAGACGTAGTCTATCTAGTTTTCAGAAAGGCCTTTGATAAGATTCCACATGATAGGCTGCTCTGAAAGGTTCGATGGCATGGAATTCAGGGGGATCTGGCAAATTGGACACTCAATTAGCTTGATGGGAGAAAGCAGAGGCTAATACTGGAAGGATGCTGATTGGACTGGAGGCCTGTGACTAGTGAAGTGTCTCAGGGGTCGGTGCTGGGCCTATTACTGTTTATTACCTATATCAATGATTTGGATGAGAATGTACAAAGCATGATAGTAATTAGGATGATGACAATAAAATAGGCAGTACTGTGAACAGTGAGAAAGATTATCAGAAATTGCTGCAGGACCTTTATCAGCTGGAGAAGTGGGCCGAGAAATGGCAAATAGAAATTAATATAGATATATGTGGGGTGTTGCATTTTGGAAAGTCAAATGCAGGTTGGCGTTTCATGATGAATGTTAGACCCCGAAGGAGTGTAGGGGAACAGAAGGACATTGGAGCTCAGGTCCGTGGTTCTCTGAAAGTAGTTCCACTTAGACACGGCAGTGAAAAAGGCTTTTGGCACACTGGCCTTCATCAGTCAGAGCATTGAGTATAGAAGTTGGCGAGTTATGTTGCAGTTAGACAGGACGCTGGTGAGGCATGCACTTGGAGTATTGTGTTCGGTTTTGTTCACTTTGCCATAGGAAGGATGTGATTAAACTGGAAAGAGGACAGAAGAAATTTACAAGGATGTTGCCTGTATTCGACGGTCTGAGTTGTAGGGAGAGTTTGGACCGGCCTGAATATTTTCCTTTGAGTGTAAGAAACTGAGGGGAAATTGTATAGAAAAGTATAAAATCATGAGATGCATGGATAAGGTGAATACACACATTCTTTTTGCCAGTTTTGGGAATCAAGGTCTAGAGGACATCAGGTTAGAAGTGAAAGAATAAAAAGGATCCTGAGCGTCAACTTTTTTATGCAGAGGTTGGTACACATATGGAATTAGCAGACAGCGGTTTGGTTGAGGCACGTACATTAACAACGTTCAAAAGACTTTTAGACAAATCTGCGGATAGGAAAGTTTTAGAAGAATAAGGAGCAAGGGCAGGGAAATGGAATGAGCAGGATGGACATTTTGGTCGCACGGAACACTTTGGTCCAAAGGGTCTGTGTCCAAGCTGCCAGGCTCCATGGTTCTATGACTATAACAACCATTGCTTGTCTACATTTCACGCTCAAACATTCGATATTGTATGCAAGCGCCATGTAAAATACAACATATTAACGTCAATAGTCCTCAGAGCAAGGTTATTAATGAGTCCTTCTGAGTAAACAATACCAAATCGAAAATAACCTCCTCTCTTGTTAGAGTCACAACATACTCTTCAACCAACCTGTTTTACGCTTATGGAATTTCTTTTTCACAACAATAGCAGTCACTTAATTAACGTAATTTAGATGCAATTTAAGATCATTCAATAATACTGCAGCACCCACAGTATTTGCATCTCTAATTTCTACAGTATACAATGCACAGAATTTGCACGAGAGCATTTGTTTAGATACATAATACACCAATGCTTGTTTCTCCTTCCTATTTGTAAGATCCACCCAAACTGATTCTGTGGAATCTGAGGGACAGGGTCTGTGGCGTTATTAGTGATAGACTTGGACAAGACATTCGGGGAGGGTCACCTTGACGCTGACATGATCTGAAGAAATGACCAGCATCACAGGACAAGCATCAATATCCTCCCCACTCTGTCAGGTTAACTGTTACCGTACTCTCTCTGCTGCCTCACACTCACTACCTGTTATAGCACCTACCCACTAACAAGGCGCACACTCGATCTCCAAATAAGGCTCACGCACTACCACTCTCACTATTGAATTCAGCACCTTTCCCACCCCCCACCCTGTGCTCTCTCTCTCTCTCCCTCCATTATACTTCCAACACTAATAACACTGCATGGATACAACACTGTGGACTGACTCCCTCCGGATTCCTCACCATTCCCCCTCCCCCTCCACCTACACCAGCTCTAAGAGCAGGGCCACACCCCCCCACCATCACTCCTCCCCGCCGTTCTCCCATTCCAGGAGAAACGGACTGTAATAGGAGAGAAAGGACCAAGCCAGATGGTGGAGCACCCGATATCTGACCCATCCTCCACACCCCCCCCACCCCGCGCCATGTGAGGAGGACCCTGGTACGAGCCGGAGTGGACCGGGACGTGTCGTATGCAGATTCTGTGACATCCATGTCCCTCCAACTGAGTAAAAAACAATGTTCAGTGAAGGGCAATTCGCACTTTAACCACTCTGTCTGTTCTCACAATTTTCTCCCTCCCAAAACAACAAATATCTCATTGCAGAGAGATACAGACACAAAAATATTCAGAGACACATGTGAACACGCTAATATATTTACACTCAGAGTACTTACACGGAGATAGAACCACACACAAGTAGTGGCATACGGAGACATAGACAGTCGCACACAAATAGGCTCAAGCACAAGTAAAACGCACAGGCTAATACACAGATAAACCAATGTCAGCACATAAATACACAAACACAGTGACACATGAACAAACACACACAAGTACACATATGGAAGCACAGAGACACAGATACTCGTGCTTATAAGACAGAGATAGATAAGTCTTTGATGAATAAGCATGACAAGAGTTACAGAGAGTAGGCAGGAGAATGTTGTTGAGAAACCTCTAAGCCAGTATTAAATGGCATTCAGAATCGATGGGCCGAATGGCCTAATTCTGCGTTTTTAATGCCCGTGCGGTGTCATGCTATCAGTTATTCTCTTCCTTGGAGAGGAGCAGAGAATGAGTTTAATACATATTTGATTGAGAAGAGTCAGTGGTCCTATTGGACAGATTTAGGGGGTTGAATGGTTTATATCTATGCCTAATGATTCTGTCCTTGTGTTTCAAAAGAGGTGGCGATTTCATGTTAGGTTAACACAGTTTAAAATAACAGGTCCCGCACTGAAATAAGTTCGCCCCTTTCACTTTAGTGCTGTACTATGTGTAGGGTCCTCATGCTTAGGGAGCAGTGAAGACTCGGTTATTGAAGATATTCAAGACTGAGCTCGACTGATCTTTGCTGGACAGGACAGTTAATATTTATTGGGAACAGACAGGAGATAGATGGTCAAACACAATCAGATCAGCCATGAGCATTCTGACTGGTGGCGCTGAATAGCCAACTGCTGCCCCTAACCCATGTGTTGTTCCCTCAATCCACCCTCGATGCTGTTCCAGGGTTATACTGCTGCTACTACCTCATGCATTGTGCCCTCCATCCACCCGTCGAAGCTGGGACAGAAGTAGGGGACCACCTCATTCAGCCAGTCTTTATCGTTACCATGAGACTGGAGAAGACCATTCTGCCTCTTTAACGAGTTGCAGAGAAAAATGAAACGAATCATTTTAACTCATTGAGTACATTTTACTGCACAGCAGGCCATTTAAACTGCCTGAACTGCTACACAGGAAGCGGTTGCTAACAGTCAATAGAGAGAAGACGTAAATGCTTATTTTCACATTACAAAACTGTAACTGGTGGAGTGCCTCAGAGATCACTATGAAATAATCAACGATCAATATCTGTATCAAAGGTCTGGAGGAAGGGTGCATATATCAATGCCCAATTAGCTTAAACGCCAAGCTGGTCATCCAGTATGTTATCAAATGGAGGTCGTGTGTCATCAATGTGATAAAGGAAAAGGGAGGTTAGTGAGCAAAACTTCAGCAGATACAGCATAATGTGAGTTGTCTATTTTGGATGGAAGGATAAAACAATGTTAAACAATTTAAGTGGAGAGAGAATAAAGAACTCTGTGATCACGGACGGTAATCATGATCATATGTAGTTAGTCTGCACTTGCAGTAAGTGATTTGGAAGCTAAGTGGAATGATTGTGTTTCTGTCAAAGGGTACCAGGTTTGATCAGGAATGTTTTATTGCATCTGAACCGGTGAAAGTGAGGAGTGCAGATGCTGGAGATTTGAGTCCAACAGTGTGAGGCTGGAAAAGCGCAACCTATCAGGCAGCATCCGAGGAGCGGGAGATTTGGCGTAACGGGTATAAGTCCTTCATCAGGAATCTGCCCGAAACATCGAGTCTCCTGTTCGTTGGGTGCTGCCTGACCTGTTGTGATTTTCCAGAATCACATTTTCCGAGTCTACATCTGTACAGGGCGTTGCTAAGACCACATATGACACATTATGTGCAGTTTTGATCCCTTAACCTAAAAACAAGATAATTGTTTTCGAAGCTTATCAACAATGTTTTGTTCACATTTTCTTGGAGTGAAGGCATTTTGTTCTGAAACATTATCAGTTTTGGTCTTAGATGAGAAATCTTTTTGAAGCATACACAATTTCGAGAAAAATCAGCTGGATACATATTTTCTCTTCTCAGGGACACTAAAACTATGGAATAAATGTTAATAATAAAATGTATTGATTTTCGCACAGATATTTTGAAGACATCAAACGATTTTTAAAAATTAACCATATGCATACCTACATATCATCAAATTATAAAGCAGGAATTTTCTTTTTTGCTAATGAAAGGCACTGTGCATAACAACAGCAATGATGCACTTGCATATCGTCCATTATTATCCATTCCAGAGAATGTTGGTGACGAGCGCACACGTTCCAGTTTGGTGTTCAGTTGACGTAATTGTATGTTTCAACACAGAGAGGGAGAAAAATGTTCCCTGCCGGAGAAGCAGCAGCTGATTGATCCCTCTCTGTAATTGTGTTCCACCTGACAACAGTAAATCCCTGACTCACCACTACCTGAAGAGTCGTGGAGAATTCCTGTTGAGAGATTCATTGGAATCTCCCTACAGTCTGAAGCAAAGGGAATTCATCTAAATCCAACTATTCTGGCGAGAAATCGCATTACAAGCAGCTTGACTGCCCAGAATGGGCGGCAGTGGTTAGCACTGCTGCCTCACAGCACCAGGGTCCCAGGTTTGATTCCAGCCTCGGGCGACTGCCTGTGTGGAGTTTGCATATTCTCCCCCTGTCTGCGTTGGTTTCCTCAAGGAGTTCCAGCTTCCTCCCACAGGTCCAAAAATGTGCAGTTCGGGTGAATTAGCCATGCTAAATTGTCCATAGTGATAGGTGCATTAACCAGAAGGAAATGGGACTGGTTGTGTTACTCTTCGGAGGATCGGTGTGGACTTGTTGGGCCGAAGGGCTTGATTCCACACTGTGGAGAATCTAATCTAATAGCTTCAGAGGACAGAATAACATTTGGGACAGCCTATCATCTATCCATTTGTTATGAGTTCAACTATTATGACACTCTGGAAAGCTTTTATTTTTCTATTTTGTCATAAGATGTGAGTGTGTGTGTTTGACATTTTTCTAGAGGATGAGCCAGGCTGACATTTATATCATTAGCCATATCACTAAACTTTGAAATTTGTTGTAAACAGTGGAGCAGTCTAACTGCAAAAGGAAACACTGACCCTGCAACATTGATTGGACCACGAATTCTAAAAGGGCTGTTCAAGTGGGAATTCCCTTCCCCAGAAGTTTGTGGTGCCTGGATGTTTACATTTATTCAAAGTTGTGTCTGTTAAATATTTGATAGACAAGTGAATGCAGGAAAATGGTGCACGTACAGAAGAAGTACTGCTGAGACCACAATCAGATCAGCTACGATTTTAGTGCGTAGCAGAGCCAGGAAAAGTGCCTAATGGCCCACTCTTGCTCCTCAGTCCGATGTTCCTATATTCCATTCAGCCCCTTACAGCTCCTGCACAGGAGTAGATGGAGACCACTTGCTCGAAATACCTGGTCCACAGTAATCAAGGATCTCCTTCTGTCCCTCACAATTGGCACACACAGTTTGGTGTGGGGTCAAAAATGTTAATTCAAAACCCAGGCTGGGCTCAAAAGACGCCTCTGATCTCTTTATAGAGTGTCTCCTCTCTGCAACTTGTGCTTCATTTGTTGGTCACGATGCAGACCCAGATTCATTGTGAATACAGTCCCCATATCTCACCCAGAGATGACTCATAAAATGCTTTGCTGTCTCTAACTGCAACATCCAATAACGGAATGCTCAGGAAAATTACAACCATTAACTTTCTAATTACAGAGTATGAAAGCATGAGGAACAGGATCGGATGGTAATTCGGATGGTCAGGCCTGCCGTGCCATTGTATAACATTATGGATGATCCAATGTTGGTATCAACTCTGCTTTATTTCCCAATTCTTCACATCCCTCAATTCTGTGACAGGTTCACAAACCCACCTACCTCCTCTACAAATCCAATCAGTGATCTAGCTCCCCGAACTCTATGTACCAGATAATTCCTGACATTCACAATCCTCTGTGAGAAGGTTCCGCTCCCAAGACAGACCCTAATATCAAGGCCAGAGTTGACTCAGGATGTTATCAAGGAACGTTAACTAAATTACATTTAAAAGGAATCAGCCACAATCTCTCCCCTGGTTGGGGTCAGCCATCGCAGAGAGGAAGATGTTCGTGGTTGGTGGACAATCATCCTCTCAGTCCCGGGACATCCCTACAGGAGATCCTCAGGGTAGCTTCCTCGATACAATCGTCTTCAGCTGCGTCATCACTGTCCTTCTCCATTGTAACATCAGAAATGGGGATGATCTCTGAACATCACACAATGTTCAAAACATTTCCCGCCCCCCACCCCTCAGCTCCTGAAGCAGTCTGTGTCTACGTGCAGCAAGACCTGGACTTCATTCAGGCCCGTGCTGTTCATGTGACAAAATGGCCGGACACTGCACATTTCCACAGTTAACTGGGGAGCTCATTCAGCATCTCAAGCTGGTTTCAAGCGAATATGAGCTAGCATTCAGCCCATCAAAACTACTGAATGGGAAGAGTCGCAGTACATTCAATACTCGTGCCTGTTACATAGGAAGAGGAGGGGTCTGGTCAGCACATCGAACTGTTAAACAGGAACAGGTGGAGCCCAAACAGTCTCTCTAAACTGTTAGACGGGACCAGAAAGAGGCCATTCAGCCTCGCAAAGGCTTATACAGGAACAGGAAGATGTCACTGATGCTCCAACATGACAAATCACAGGAGCAGATCATAATGTTCATCGTGGCTCCATTGTCTGTGGTGCATGTGCTACTTTAACGTGGTTTGCTGGCAGTGAGGAGGGAACCCAGATGTTTTATGTCAAGTCTCAAGGAGACATCTTCCATCTCCTAAAAGGCAGACCCATGTTCTCCGTCGGGGTCGGAAGCTGGTGGGAATAGCTAAGTTTGAAGGTATTGTGGCTGATGTTGGGATTGTGGATAACATGACGTTCAGTGCAGGATCACACACCAAATGTACTGGATTAATTTGCGGAGTTTTTATTCAAAGTCTGGATTTCCTGCTCTCTCATTGATATGGGGAGTGGGGGTGGTTGGGGGAATGTTCTCTGAGGTACTAAAAGTATCTAGAATTTCATAAACTCAGTAAAAAAACAAGAAGCCATGGGATGTATCACCGTATCAGTGTCTGTTTAGAACATCATGTGTGATTGTCCATCCCCCTGAAGGTTCAATGCAATCCCATCTTATTCTCTCACAGTGCGACAGATTAATCTTCACTCACTCTTCATGGTACCATCATCCCAGGGATTAGTTTGGTGGAACTCCTTTGCACTCTCTCTGTGGTAAGGAGATCATTCCTTATAAAGGAGAGAAAATCTGTGCACAATATTCCAACTAATGCCTCAACAACACTCAGGAATGATCACAATAATTGCTTTCTCTCACTTCGCCATCTCCATTTCCTTCTTATGGCGTTAAAAAGTCATTCTCTATATACTGCCACTGATGCGAAATTTACAACTTCCTTACATCTGTATGTCAATAAAACCAACACCAGAGGTGCCTATCGAGGTGTACATCACTCTCAGGGACAAACTCAATGGGATGAAATATACCTAAAATAAGGAACAGCCGTCTATCTGATGGAAATGAGCAGTAGGAATATGGGAAATGGAAGCAGAAGGGAGTTATCTTTACTTTTGTTCTTTTTCACGAGGTATATGAAGCCCTGGTCAGACCAGCATGTTATTCCTGTCTTGAACTGAGTGGCTGGTTCATCTATTCCACTAGACAGGAAAGAGTAAACCACATTGCTATGGGTTTGCAGTTACACAGAGACCTGACCAAGGAAGGATAACCCATTGCCTTCTCTAAAGGACATGACGCAAGCAAATGGGCTTCTGTTTATTATAAATGATGATGATTTATTTTAAATTGCATCATTTTGATTCATGAGACATCAACAGATTATTATTCTGTGCCTCTACATTAAGAGTCAATCACTTGAGTACCATGCACTATCTTCCTGTCTGACAGATTCTATGGAGAGAACAAGTTAAACATCTCAAGTACAATTATCTTGTCAAGGACATGTGGTTAGAAGGGACTGTAAACAGGTGAATCCAGATTCCATAGTGACACAAATAAAGACGTTTTTTCAGAAGTTGCACTGAGGCTGACGAGAAGACCGGTGCATCGCAATGGTGGTACTGGGCAGGATTAATGAGTGGGGAGGATATGGAAATGTAGATCTGTGCAGGGCTATAAGGATTATGGAGTTTGAGAACAGTCCCATTCTTTCTCGCATATCAGTGAGCAATTTATAAATAGTAATTTGCTTTATCGAATTTATCACGAAGGGATTTTTTGATTGTAAGTGAAGACACTGATTTCCCCTTTTCCAAAATTTATCTGACATGAGCAAAAACACAGTTCAACCCGGTTTAATACACAAAGAGAATGACTTACTAGGAACACCGACTATAGCGAGGATGGGATAGTAACCACCTTGTATAATCCAAAGGATATCTTCGATCCGTGATGCTAATGATATCCAAGGCTGAGAAAGGTAGTAAAGACCAAAGGATAAACTCCTGTCCATTGTTGGAATATTCCAGTCAAACGTTCTCAGATTCTGATCTGTTGTTGGAACGTTCCAGTCTATTGTTCTCAGATTCTGATCTCTCCTTCCCCTCTCTCTGGAGATGCTGATCCCTGTTAGCGCTGTCGGTGATGCTCCTGCTAATACAATGGGCTATCACATCGAAAACAGTCCTTATTTGAAGAAGAGGCTAATCCTCCAGTGACACATTTAGGATTCATAGCGACAAATATTAATCAAAGTCGATGAACAAATAGCTCCAGTTAACCCCTTTCAATTCAATACAGTTATTAGTAAATTTCAAAATAACGTATAAAAGTTACACATTCGGAATGGGACATGTAAGGATGACTGAGGGAAGGAATATTGGAGACGGTATATTGATTGTGTGTTATCATTCAATCTGAATTGGATGTGGGAGTAATGACGAGGATTGTCAGAACATAATTGAGTTTCTCTGATTATAATTGGCAACATGCAGTCTGGAACTAGCGATCAGTCATTACAATATAAATAAAATATTGACAGAACTTTTATAGTTGATCATCTGATAGGAAAATGTGCCTACATCAACATAGGGTTATAATAGACAAACGGCATGGGCATGTTAACAGAGAATTAACATCTGAAATGCAATTCAGATTGTTGCTCCAAGATCAGAGAGGACAGGTGAGGGTCATGCTGTTGATTTATTAATGCCAACCAACTGTGATGAAGTGCCACTTACTGGACTTCAATTGCAATGTGATTATGGCATGGGGGAGGATACAGAAAACAGACGGAATTGGGGGACATGGCTGCTGAGACGAGAGTGAGAGAACATGATTTTGCCCATTCATCAGTATTAGAACGTTTCTCGTCATAAATCATTTGAGGAAGAGATTCAAGTATAAATCTACAATGAGGACTGAGGAGAGCTAATATTACTAAAGTCCGTATGACCACAAGACATAGGAGTAGAAACTTGGCCATTCAACACATCCAGTCTGCTCCAGCATCAATCAAAGCTGATGAATTTCTCAAACCCATTCTCCCCATACCCCTTGATCCACTTTACAATCGAGAACCTATCCTACGCAGGCTTAAACATACTCAATGTCCTGGCCTCCGCAGCCGTCTGTGGCAGTGAATTGCATAGACTCACAATGCTCTGGCTGAAGAAGTTACTCGTTATCTCTGTTCTAAAAGGTCTTCGCTGTGGTCTATGTCTGTGCCTCGGATCCTAGTGTTTACTAACAATGGACACATTTTCCCAAAATCCACTCTGTCCAGGTCATTCAGTGTTTTGTAAGTTTGAGTTAGAACCCCCTCATTCTTCTAAACCCCATCGAATATCGACCCAGGCCCTCAAACGTTCCTCATATGTTAAGCTTTTCATTCCTGGGAGCATTCTAGTGAACATTCTCGGAACACGCTCCAGGGCCAGTACATATCTGCTGAGCTATAGGGCCCAAAACTGCACACAATAATCTAAATGTGAGCCTAACCAGAGCTTTTTAGTGCCTTGTAAGTACATCACTGCTTTTATATTCAATTCCTCTCAAAAGAAATCCCTTCATTGTATATGCCTTCCTAACTACTGACTCAACTTGCAAGTTTACCTTGAGAGACGCCTGTACTTGGATTCCCAAGACTTTTTGCATTTCAGACATCTGAATTTTCTCCCCATTTAGAAAATAGCCCGTGCCTTTATTCTTCGTACCAGAGTGCATGACCTCATACTAGCCCATGTTTTACTCCAACTGCCACTGCTTTGCCCATCTCCTAACCTGTCCAAATCCTTCTGCAGCTTGTCTGCCTCCTCAGTGCTACTTGTCCCTCTTCATATCTTTATAATGTCTGCAAACGTAGCCAGAATGCCCTCCGTTCTATCATCTAGATCATTAATGTAAAATGTGAAAAGTTGACCCAACACTGAGTCTTGCAGAACACATTTTGTCACCGACTGCCATCCTGAGAAGGACCATTTTATTCCCACTACCTGCTTTTTGCCAAGCAGTCAAGCTTCTATCCATGCTAGCACCTTGCCTCTGTCACCATGGGCCCTTATCATAATCAATAGCCTTCTGTGTGGCACTTGTCAAAGGCCTTCATGAGGTCCGGGTAATAACATCCATTGGCTTTCCTTGTTCTATGCTGCTCGTTAATTCCTCAACAGGTTCTAGCAGATGTGTCAAGCATGATCCCCCCCTTGATGAAACCATGCTGACTTTGCCATATACTACCATACACATCCAAATATTCAGAAATCTCATCCTTCCCGATCAGTTCCAGGATCCTAAGAACGACTGAGGTTAGGCTGTTTGGTCTGTAATTTTCCGTCTTCTGCCTTATTCCCTTATTAAACAAGGATTTTACGTTAGTGCTATTCTAGTCCTCTGGGACATTCCCTGATTCTAATGATTCATGAAAGATCACCACTAACGTCTCCACTGCCTCTGAGCTTTCTCCCTTAGAACTCTATGGTTTAGTCCTTCTGGTCCAGGTGATCTATCCATCTCAGCCCGTTTAGCTTTTCTACCCTCTTTCCCTTGGAGATGGGTGACGTACTGAGCTTTGGCCCTTCACACTCTTGAATTTTTGGGAAATTATTTATGTCCTCAGCAATTTCTTTCTTCCCAACTACTGTCTGTCCAGTGTCATTTTCCAGCAGCTCAATGTTCACTTTTGTCTCGCGTTTGCCCTTTATAAATCTAAAGAAAATCTTACAATTTTCCTTGATTTAATTGGCAAGCTTACCCTCATATTTAATCTCCCCCTTCCATATGTATTATTTTGTTGGTCTTTGTGAGCTTCCAAATTGTCTGGTTTTCCTCTGCCCTTCGTCACATTATATGCTTGCTCTTTTGCTTTTATTCTGTCCCTGACTGCTGACACAAACACCAATGAAGGAGTGGAGCTCCGAAAGCTAGTGTGCCTCCAATTAAACCTGTTGGACTATAACCTGGTGTTGTGTGATTTTTTAACCTAATCAGCCATGGTCGCTTCACCCCAACCTCCACACCCCCGCCCCCCAACCTCCCCCCCAAACCCCCCCCCACTCCTCCCCGCCACCCACCCCCAACCCCGCACCATGCTTCTTTTTTATCTTGGGAAAAATCTCTGTCATGTCTCCTAATTACTCCCAGATACTCCTGTCATTGCTGTTCCACTGTTTTTCATGCTCGGCCCTTCTCCCAGTCAATTCTACCCAGCTCCTCCCTCATGCCTCTGCACTTGCCTTTATTCAGCTGAAATACCTCAAATTGCAGAATAAATTCAAACATATTATGATCACTGCTCCCTGTGTGTTCCTTCACCTTAAGTTCTCTTAAATAGTCTGCCTTAAAACTAAATCCAGCATTGCCTGTTCCTGAGTGGGCTCCAACACAAGCTGCTCCAAAAAACCCGATTGAAGATATTCCCCAAATTATTTTTCTTGCAAAACACTACCAACCTGATTTTCCCAGTCCCCCCATGTATTGAAATCGCCCATGACTACCGTACTTTGCTTTTTTACCCATCTTTTCTATCTCCTGGTGTGTATTGTGCCGCAGCTCCTGACTACTTTTCAGAATCATGAACATAACGCGAACTATGCTTGCTTTTTCAATCTTTGGTGATACTCAATTCTACCCACTCTGATTTTGTGCCATCTGACCCTACTTAAAGTCATACAGTCAGAGATGTACAGCATGGAAACAGATTCTTCGGTCGAATTCGTCCATGCCGACCAGATATCCCAACCTTATCTAGTCCCATTTGTCAGCATTTGGACTATATCCTTCATACCCCTCCTATTTACATACCCATCCAGATGCCTTTTAAATGTTCGAATCGAACCAATGTCTACCACTTCATACCAAATTGTTTCCATACACACACCACCCTGTGCATGAAAAAACTTGCTCCTTTGGTCCCTTTTAAATCGTTCCCTTCTCAATGTAAACCTATACCTTCTAGTTCTCCCACACCCCAGGGAAAAGGGTGCCCCTTGTGATTTTCTAAACCGCGATAAGGTCACCCGTCAGCCTCTGATGCTCCAGTGAAAACAGCCCCAGCTTGTTCAACTTCTCCCTGTAGCTGAAGTATTCCAATCCTGGTAACATCCTTGTAAATATTTTCTGAATCCTTTCACGTTTCACAACATCCTTCCAATAGCAACGAGACCAGAATTCTTATGATTGATTTATTTTCATTCTTACTAATATGGCCACCGCTCCCCCCACGCCACCTGTCTTTTCGATAGGATGTATGCCCTTGAATATTCAGCTGTCAGTCCTGATCCCCTTGCAGCACGCCTCTGACAATTTCAATCTCTACCACAAGCACATTTACCTGGTTTCTTATATGGCATGCATTCAGATATAACACTCTCAGTCCTGTATTAACCGTTCATTCTCTCAGTGTCATTTGTCTGTCCAGTGTGCTTGAAGTTTGATTGCTTACACTTCCAATACACTCTGTCCTATTTGTGCCTGTGCTACAGGTTTTAATAACCCCTCCTGCGTTCTGCACTGTTCCGTCGTCCTTTAATTCGAGTTTTCTAATTTCCCTGATAACTGAAACCCCACCTAAAACCAAAAAAAATTGAAAGATCTGTCCACAGCCCTAGTTATGTGATTTGCTCGGACTCTGGTCCCAGCACTGTTCAGATGAAGACCAGCCCATCAGAACAGGTCCCTTCTTCCCCAGTAATAAAATATGCTTATGCAACACAAAATACAGGGACAAAGTGACTTTTCGTACAGTCCAAAATCTGGAAAATACAAACAGATAAGATTGTTAAAATACACTCATGACCTTGAGCTAAATAAATTGAAATGTGAATTCCAAAACCATGGAGGTGTTGTGCAAACTTTATCAATCATTATTCGGCCCACAGCGGAGATGCTGAGTTCCCCTATGTCAGTGATCTCCCTCACTGAGATTCTTTGGTCCACTCCCACACACAGTATCTCGGGGTGTTAGCAGTTCCTGCTGCTGTTCGCCCAGTCTATTTAAGTTAATCCACCTTCTCCCTGGAACCAATCGATTGGTCGATTGTATTCTGTTTCACTGTCAGCAACCCAGCTCTGTGATGTTACTGGTGATAAATGATCTGGGAAGACAGCCAGTATCAGCACAATGCTCACAGGGTATGGCACCAGACAAAGGGTTTGCAGTCCAGGGGAATTTCTAAATAAAATTTCCATCTTCTGACTATTTTTCTCATGCTGTATCCTGATCTATCCAGCTTCACTCTCGTCTAACACCCGTTCCTCTTACTCAGTCTGTCGCTCCACTTTCAATCCGCTCTGTTGATCTCCCTTCACATTCTTTCTTTTTGTGTCATTCTCTCTCTCTCCCTCTCTCTCTCTCTCAGTCTGTCTCAAATAACTCTCTGCTTTCAGATAGTACAGTTGCAGAGTTTGTGGATGTACAATGGGCTGAATTGCCTCCGTCTGTTCTGTATTAATTCTGAGGTTCTCTGACCCACAATAAAGACTTTCAGTGCCTGGAGAAACAAGCTGGTCCTGTGAAAGACACAGGACACAATCATCCATTATCTCTTCCTGTTTTCTGTCATGTAGTGCCCTGGAAATATCTGTCAAACAAAATAGATTCAAATTCAAGCAGATGTGCTGTCTCCCCTACCAGCTCTTTGGCCAGGTTGATTTTTTCTGTACTACCTTCCTGATCCTAACATCACTGGCAAGTGACATATTCTAGTCTCTCCAAAATTCAAATATCTTTCAGCATAACTCCGGCAAGATCTTTCCTTTATCTTGGTAAATATATTTATTAGCAATTTTTCAACCTTACAAACATATGAACTTATTGTAAAATGCAATCAATAACAATTATCAGTGTAATAAAGAGAAAAAAACACCAATTACAATACAGCAATTGTCTCCTAACTATTAACCTACCCTCTGATACAAAACAAACTTTAACACTGTGCAAAGCACCACCAATCGAAAAGAAAAAAAAATCACAAAATACAAAACAGTTATGCTCGGCACAAAGCTCCCAAACAGAGGAACAGGAGCATTGTATATATATCCGTATTAACTCAGGAGACCCTCCTCCAGGGCCCAGGGCTTAACAAATCTAACCATTCTGTTTAAACAAACACCATAGTTAAGACAACTGGCAAATCCGTTTCCAAATAACTCAAGTAGTGCTGCCATGCCTTATAAAAATGGTCTGTTGTGTGCTGCACCATGTTTGTCAAAAAAGTCCAAGTGAATGTACTCCATAATTTATTTCTGCCATCCCAGTAAGCCTGGTTGGTTCTCAGACACCCAATTCATTGGAATTTTATGCAGTATGCAAGAATATTAAATAGTTTCTTCCCATGCCAGTCTAAAGAAGGTAAATTCGGTAGACCTAAGAGGAGAGATATCAGGTCTAGTTTGACTTCAGTCCTCAATACCCTCCCTATCTGTCCTGCCACAGAGCTCAAGTAAACACAAAGCCTATGGCATGTCCACAAGCAATGGTTAAAAGTACTTACACTTATTTTACATTTGGCGGAAACCGAAGATGCTCCTTTTTTAAACTTTGCTAGATGTTCTGGTGTCAGATGAGCCCTGTGCAGAACTTTTAACTGTGCAGCACATGTCCTATTTGAGATCTCTTGACTATTATCCCATATGTTTTCCCATGTTTCAGAAGAGATCTGGACTCCTCTCTCTTCCTCCCAGACCTCACACAACCGGTTAATATCCAGCCAGGCCCTGCCACCCAGCAGATGATAGAGGGCACTAACCGAAAGGGTGCTTGTGGAATGTAGCAACAAACTCTCTGATCGGGCTTATAGGGTTAGTGAGAAGCATAGTCTTCTTCCGGATGAAATTCCTAACCTGAAAAAAACGTAAAAGTCTCTGCTGGGCAACCCGTATTTGCAGCTCAGTTGCTCAAAAGACATCATAACCTCCCCCTCAAACAAGTCTTCCAAACTAGAAACTCCTCTCGCTGCCAATACTTCGAACCCTGACTTCATCATCCCAAGTCGGAACCCTGGCACGCCAAGTATAGGTGTAAATGACGAAGTCATAGATCACTCTGATGCATTGCCCTCCAAGCCCTGACAGTAATAATGGCAATAGAGTTCTGGAAGTGGTTCATAACTGTCCTCATCCTATCCATGATGAACGGATTCATAAGAGGGCAATTTGCTTGGGAGGCCTCAATATCCAGCCATATTGAGTTTGGATCGTTACCTATCCATTCGCAGACGCAGGACAGAAGGGAACTTCATTGATACCTTCTAATGTCTGGGAAATCAACTCCTCCCCCTCCACGTGGCAACTGCAAGTTAGTAAGTTTGATGAGGAGCCGCCCATGATACCAGACAAAGGAACCAAACCACCCCATAAGTTTCCACAACGTTGACCTGGGAAAAAATATAGGGAGCATACACAAGGTATAAAGCAAACAAGGAAGAACATTGATCTTAATGAGAGATATTCGGCCCAGCCATGAAATTGGAAGAGCCTCAAATCTCTGAAGATCTCGCCTGATATTGTCGAGCAAGTGAACCAAGTTAGTCCGGAATAACAGATCAAACTTGGGGGTAATAAAAATGCCTAGGTACCGGAAATCTGCCCGTGACGACTTAAAAGGGAACTTAGGGCCACCTTCAACTTCTGGCACATCCTTAAGGCTCTCCAAAGGCATATCCTCCGATTTTGCAAAGTTAGTCTTATATTCTGAAATAGCCCCAAATGAATTGATACATTGTATCGAATGAGGTACTGAGGTCATCGGGTTCGATAGAAACCGAAGGACATCATCCACATACAGTGTAATCTTGTGTGCCCTCGATCCCACTTCCGAAGCAGTTATGTGGACGTTCTGACGAATGGCCTCTGCCAGCGGCTCTATCACCACCGTAAACAACAACGGTGAGCGGGGGCAGCCGTGCCAACTACCCCGACCAATCCTAAAATTCCCAGACTTCTCCCCATTGGTGATGACCGCGGCCAGAGGGTGGCAATATAAAAACTCCACCCATCTCGCGAAGACTGCACCGAACCCAAACTGTTCTAAGACGTAAAACAATGCGTCCATTCCACCCAGTCGAATGCTTTCTCTCCACCTAGGGAAATCACCAACCTCTGAATTGATCGTTGCTGACAAACTTGGACCACATTCAGCAACCTTCTAATGTTATGAGAGGACCTACAGCCCTTTATAAAGCCTGTCTGGTCGTTTTTATTAATATGAGGCAACACCATTTCCAATCTCAGCGCCAGGATCATGGACAGAATCTCCCAATATGAATTTAATAGGGAGATGGGCCTGTATGAGGCACAATCCTCAGGAACCTTCCCCTTCTTAAGAATTAAGGAAATATTAGCTTCTCTCAAAAATGGTGATAGGCATTCATGCATATAGGAGTGATTGGACATCTCTAAACATCAGCCCTCACAGAATCCCTTAAACTCCTTATAAAATTCACCCGGAAGACCATCAAGGCCTGGCGCTTTCACACTCTGAAGTTGCCTTGCGGCCTTCTGCATTTCCCGAACTGTCAAGGGGCTATTAAGGAAAGCGGCCTGTTCCAAGGTTACCCCTGGGAGGACAAGGTTCTTAAAAAGGTCTCCATTTTAGCCATCCTGTCCTCGCAACCTTCAGACCGATACAATTCAAAGTAAAAGCACTAAAAAGCCCCATTAATCTTTTTAGCATCGGATGTGAGGACCTCAGTGCTGCCTCTGATTGTAGGAATGGATTGGGGAGCACGCTTTTTCCGAGTCAGATATGTTAAATACTTCCCTGGCTTTTCCCCATATTCGAACAGTCTTTGTTTGGGAAAAGCAAGTTCTTTCTTTCCGTTTTGTGACGGTATTGAATTCAAGGCAGCCCAAAGGGCGGTGATCTGCTGTAGGTTAGTGACCAAAGGCAGCGCAAAATGTGCTGCCTCCGCAGCTTTCAACTGCATCTCAAGTAGACGCTGCTGTTCCGCCTTCTGTCATTTCTGGCTAGCCAAATAGGAAATACCTAATCCCCTAGCAAAGGCCTTAGCAGTCTTCCGTAGCATGGACGGACTATTAGCCATGCCTGAGTGGATAGTCAAGAATTCCTGAAACTCCTTCAAAAAGCATTGCTCGAATTTGTAATCCTTAAGGAGAAAAGGGCCCAAATGCCGGTGCTGCAAACCTAGCCCTTCACCCTGGGTTTTATCTCCAAATCTACTGCCGTGTGATGAGAGATAGCTATATTCCCAATTTTACAACCCGTAATCGAATCCAGAAGAGCCGAGGGAGCCAGAAAGCGGTCAATCCTCATGTGACATTTATGTGGATTTGCGAAAAAGGTGAAGTCCCTGCTGGTAGGGTGAAGACATCGCCAAATATTCACCAGCCCCAACTTCTCGCATAAGTCAACCACCTGCTTGTCTTCCGAAGAAATAGTTGGGGGACCACAAAGCATCCTGTCCACTGTCGATCCAAAAGACAATTAAAATCCCCCATAATAATGCGTCGTGTTCCAAAAGCACTCAAATTAGAGAAAGCACGAATCAAAAATTTGAGGGGATGCACTGGAGGGCAGTAGACTTCTAAAATGTCATATTCCTTCCCATGTATCAGGGCTTTAAGTATCACAAACCATCCCTGCTCATCTTTCACTGGCTCTAATAATGTGAATGGAAGAGTTTTCTGGATAAGTACCGTCACTCCCCTACTTTTATTAGTAAAGGATGAAAAGAATATCTGGTCATAACATTCATATTGTAATTTAAGGTGTTCCCCAACATCAAGATGGTTTTCCTGCAACAAAGCGATATCAACCCTTTCACTTTTAAGGCTAGAAAGCACCTTTTTTCTCCTTTTAACAGGCAAATGACTTCCCTTAATGTTCCAGGTGCACCATGTAATAAGACACTTAGCCATATCCCCTTTCAGACAATCTTGAACCCCTTAGAGGGAGAACCCTGCTTACAAAGAGCCGAGCATAAGTAAATAAAGACTCATAGAGTTGAAGAACTATATATACAAAAACTACTCTATCATAACTATGAACAACTATTCCTACCAAACAAACTACAAAGAAAACCTACTATAAAACCTTGAATGGAAGACTCTTCCCCCTGCCCATAGGGGGCACTCACCCTACACACCCCCTCCTTCTCAGCTCCTTCAAACCCGGACTGTGCCCCAGCGTTAGGCCAGAAATTTAAAAAAAACAAGAAGATGATCCTTAAATCAACAGCAAAAAAGACAATGTCAGGATGAGCACTCCACCCATCCCTGGCTTCATGTCACCCCTAGTTGTGATTAAAAGAGAAGCAGAACAAACAAAAAAGGGGGAGAGACAACAAAGAACATCCACAAGATTTCCCATCAGAAAACCTAGTTATTAAAATAAAGTAACAACTTATTCCAAAGTCTTTTGCCCCCTTTCCAAAAAGGAAATTAATAGGGAGAAAGAAAGGAATAGAAAAAGGGGAGAAAAAACATGGGGACAGATAGAAAAGAGAACAAACATTAACCGTATTTTTCAGGCCAATCGTCCATTTTAAAGTGTTCACAAAGTTTTTAGCCTTATCCACTGAATCAAATGTATAGACTGAGTCCTCGTGGCTGAAACGAAGCACGTGGGGTATCTCATGGAGTATTGGATGCACAGGTTCCTCAGCATCTTTTTACCTTCATCAAAGGATTTCCTCTTTCGAATAACAGCTGCAAAGAAATCCTGGAAAAACATGATTTTTGGCCCTTTGTTCAGCAGCACCTTCGGATGTTTTCCCACGGATCTGGAAACGTCTATGACTTATTGCTTGTTTTTATATGAATAGACGTACACTAGGACTGAGCGGGGGCACTGCACGGGCCCTGCCCTGTGCACTGTAACCCAATAAGCTATTTCAGTCTGAAGCCTGCTGGACTCGACGTGAAGGCCCAAAAACTTTGACACCCAACTTTCAATGAAACTGATTGGCTGCTCACCTTCCTCACCTTCAGGGTGCCTGGCAATTCGGAGATTTATCCTCCGACCACGATTTTCGACGTCATTCATATGGTCTTGCAAGGTCCAAACTTCTTGCTCCGGCACGTGGAACCGACTGATGAGGACTCCCTCTCAGCTTTCGAGGCCTTAGTTCGACTCTCCACCTCCTCCAGTCTCTCCCCGACGCTCTGGATCTCCAGCTCATGCTTCTGCAGCATGGATGCGATCGGTTGGACCTGGGCAAGAATCTCCCCAAGGATTTATTCAATCGCAGCCCTAACTTTCAAGTTAACTCTCTCCATCGACGCAGCCAATTCATGTGAGTCTGTTAAGTTCCCAAGGGGTTTAGGAGAGGTTGCTGCTGCTGTAGCAGCCTCTGGAATGCCTGTTTCTGCAGGGGAGGGTCCTCCCTGCTGCTGTTTGCTTGCTCCTTTTCCCTTTGTTATCCTTCCGACTCCCGAATAGTACAACATATGTGTTCTGTAAGGTTTTAAACTAATAATTCCACCACATAAATTGGCAAGGGATGGCAAAAAGTACCACTTTGCCTTGGCTGTTAGGCAGAGCTGTCCACAGCAGTTCAAGAGAATCACCCGCCATCTTGCCGAGTCCTATTAACTCCTCTTTAATGCCCCAATATTCACGCCTCTCGGCTCTCTGACAGGTCAAAAATCTTATCTAACTCCTGGTTAAATGTTTTCAGTGGTGCAGCTCCCCTAACTCTCTAGCACAGATAATTCCTGACATTGATGTCCCTCTGTGAGAGGTAATCACTCCTTATGCATACACCATCACCGATTGATTGAAACAAGAGACAAACACAGGGGCTCAGGGCAGAGTGAGTGGCCTTGATATCAAGGCAGTATTTGACTGAGGATGTCATCGGGACCACCTAATTATTTGAGCTTAATGGGGATCTGGTGTAACCTCCCCTCTGGTTGGGGTCTTTCAGAGCACAACGGGAGATGTTTGTGGTTGGTGGCCAGATACTGCACATTTCCAAAATTAGAAGAGGAGCTCATTCAGCACCTCAAGCTTGTTGCACACGGATATCTAGAATCCGTTCATCACATCGAAACTACTGAACAAGAAGAGGGACAGCCCATTCAATACTTTTGCTTGTTCCACAGTAAGAGGAAGGGTCTGGTCAGCACATTAAGCTGTTACTCAGGAATAGTCAGTGCTCAGTCAAACACATGAACCTGTTCCATGGGACCACGTGGAGACCGTCCAACCCCTTGAAACACTTATCCAGGAATAGAAGGTTGTCATTGATGCTCCAATATGACAAACCAATGGAGCAGAGACTGCACTCAGAGACGGCTTCACGATGTACCTTGTGGCTCCTTTGCCTGTGGTGCACATGATACTTTATCGTGGTTTGCTGGCATTGAGGAAGGAAGCGAAACATTTTGTGTCTATTCTCAAGAAGGCATCTTTCATCTCCGAGAAGGCATGTCCATGTTTTCCGTGGACATCAGAAGTTGGTGGGAATAGTTAACTGTTTTCGAATGAAGGTATTGTGGCTGCTGTCGGGATTATGGCTAGCGTGACGTTCAGTGCAGGATCACATATCAACTGTACTGTATTAACGTGGGGAGAGTTTATTCGAAGGCTGGATTAGCTGAGTAAAAAAAAACATGGAATTTATCGCCGTATCAGTGTCTGTTTAGTACATCGTGAGTGACTGTCCCTTCCCCTCCAGTTTCAATGCAAACACTTCTCATTCTCTCACAGCACTAGAGATTAATCTTCCCTCACTCCTCACGGTACTACCGTCCCAGGGATTAGTCTGGTGAAACTCCATTGCATTCTCTCTGTGGCAAGGTGATCATTCCTTATAAAGGAGAAAAAAAAATCATCCACAATATCCCAAAGACTGCCTCAACAACACTCTCAAGGTTGATCACAATAACTATTTTTTCCACACTTACACATCTCCGTTTCTTTCCTGTGCCATAAAAAATGCATTCCTTCTAGATGCACCGCGAATGATGTGGAATTAAGAAATTCCTTCCATCTGTGTGTCAGCATCAATACAGCAGCACCAGAGATGCAGATGGAGATGAACATCATGCTCGAGGAGAGACGAAGAAAGAATGCACTTAATATGGGGAACGGTCATTTGCCTGAATGAGAATGAGCAGAAGGCATACAGGAAAGAGTCAGAGGAAGGGATCTACCTTTCCTTTTGTTCTTCCTTTACAAGATGTGTGCAAGACCTGGTCAGGCCAACATGTTTTGCCGATCTTGTACTGAGTGGCTGGTTCACATGTTCCACAGGATGGTAAATAGTAAAACACATTGCTGTGGGTTTGCAGTCACATAGAGGTCTGACCAGGGAAGGATGACCCATTTCCTTCGCCAAAGGACATGAGGCAAGCAGATGGGATTTTCATAATTCATGATGATGGCTTCATTTCAATTTCACCAATTTCCTTCATGCGATGTATCAACAGATTATTATTCTGTGTCTCCTGCCATTACATAGAACATAGAACAGTACAACACAGAACAGGCCCTTCAGCCCATGATGTTGTGCCGATAATTATTCTGAATTAAACAGATATACACAGAAACGCACACACACCACCCTCCACCACCACCCTGTCTCCTGCCATTAAGCAGATGTACACACACACACACACACACACATATACACACACCTCCTCACACACACACGCACACCTACACACTCACTCACACACACCCCACACACACGCACACATACACACACTCACTCACACACACACACACATGCACATCCACACCACTCACTCACACACTCACACACATTTTACACACCACTCACTCACACACACACATACACACACCCCACACACACACACATACACACACTCACACACACACATACACACGCACATCCACACCACTCACTCACACACACTCTACACACCACACACACACACACACACACACACACACACACACACACGCACACACTCTTGGTATGAGTGGGGTAATTTCTGTACTAAAACTGAGGTTTAATGAATAAGGGCTAAATTATGAGACTAATGTTCGGCTAGGCCATAGAGAAGCATGAACTAGAAGTCACCTCTGTTATGCCAGGAACATGGTAACCTTGGGCAAGATACCATGGAATGGTTCAGTTAGACACAGAGGGCAGAATACAATGAAAGCTCTTTTTATGACATACAAAAAATCAATAAATGCTTTAACCAGCAAGAACATGGAGATAACAAAGGAATGTTCTAACTAGCAAAAATTGTTAAAATAATATAACATTTTAATTAAGGAATTGGCAGAGAAAAGCGTGAAATGTTTTAACCAATGGAATTGTCATTAATGATTTTTAATGTAAGAAAATCCATAGCGTGAGATGTTTTTAACCAATGGAATTATGACTAATGTTTTTGAATGTAAAAATAATGTATAAATATTGGTGCTGTAAAATCTTCCGGCGCGACTTCCGAAGTCCTTTTTGGTACTCGCCCAATCTTCGAAGATTGAATAAACATCTGTTCCTCCGTTTGTGTGTCTCGCAGCATTTTGATTTGCCACGGGAAAAGCGGTAGCCGGTGGGGATAAGGGCTGGTGCTGACAGCTTGGAGTTCGCCTCCTAGGACGGAACCTTGTGGACAGTCTCCCTTGAAATCAAGGGTTAAAGGACAGTCCGCGGTTGGCAGAGTGTGGAGGCAGAACTCGGTTGATCTGAACCATAGCCCTAGTGTAGAATAGTTAGCTGAGTGTCAGGGACTATTCTCCGGAGATTTAGAATACCTAGACAGAATTCACTTATAACAAGAAACATGTCAGGCAGCACCGACCAGCAAAGTAGAGTTAATGGGTGAAATGGCCATATTTCCATTTCCAATGCTGTATGGTCTTAAGATGCCAGGAATATTTTCCCAATCGTGCAATGGAGGGTCACATTGATATATATTTTACTGGACAATCAATGAGACTGTGGGATAGGTTTGAGGGGCTGAATGGACTATGATTCCTCCCATTTGTTTTGCCCTTATTTCTGAAAAGCGGAGGTAACTTGCTGTGAGGTTAACACACTTTCAAATTAAAGGGTTTCCCACTAACATTTGAGATAACGTTGTTCCATTCTAATTCAGACTGTGCGATCCATAGCGCTATCATCCCCAGGGAACGGTGAAGATAGGTCATTGAAGATATTCAAGCCTGACCTTAAGTGATCTTTGATGGACAGAAGAGTCAATATTTAGTTGGAACAGACAGGAAGGTGGTGGTCAGCTACAGTCAGACCAGCCATGATGCTTCTAAATTGTGCAGCAGGCTGGAGGGGCCGAATGGCCTACTGCTGCTCCTATCCCACGTGTGGTCCTCCCAGTTCACATGTCAAAGTTGTTACAGAGAGAGACAGAGGAAGACCCCTTTCAGCCAGTCAGAATCGTTATAATGAGTCAGGAGGAGGCAACTCTGTCCCTCTATGGAGTTACACAGGAATAGAATATAATCATTCAACTCATTGACTAAATTACACCGCTCAGCAGAAAGCCATACAACCGTTCTGGGCAGTTACACAGGAACAGGGGAGCCCTGATTAGCTAACCTGAAATACAGATTTGAGATAATTACTTGTTTTCAGGTTGGAAAGCTGTAACCAGCAGAATTCTTCGAGGATCAGTGTGAGTTTATCAACAGTATACACTCTAGTTTAATGCCTTGAATGAAGAGGTTGAATATATTGGAGCTCAGTTTGCTCATACACCAGGATAAACATTCAATAAGATGTCAAGTGGAGGCAGAGCGTCTGCAATGGGATACTGATAGGGGAGGGCAGTCAGGAAACTTGCGACAAAATAAATATCAGTACGATGTGGGTGACTGGAATTTTGTGTTTTGGAAAAATGGCAAAACAGCTGCAAATAATTTAAATGGAGAGAAAATGCAGAACTTGGTGGTACAGAGGGATTTGTGTGTATTACCACATGAAGCACATCAAGCTACTGTGAAGATGCAGCAACTGATTTGGAATGGAAACGGAACGATGCTGTTTCATGCAAGGTTTGATCTTAGCGATGTTTTCCTGCATCAGTACAGGGCATTGCTGAGACCACGTCTGATGTATTGTTTGAAGTTATGATCCTCAAAACTGAAAAAAAGCAAAACGGTTTTCAAATTTTTCAAAGATGTTTCTCTTTACTCGGTCTAGTGATGTATGCATTATGTCATGAAGGATTAACAGTTTAGACCTGAGAATGAGAGATGTTCTTATTGACCATATACGATCATGTGGAGAGAGTATGGTGAATAGCTGATGGATATTTCCTCTTGTATTGGAGAAAAGAATTGGGTATGTAATTTGAGAATAAGCTAGGTTCTGAGGCAAGGTCGCTGGACCAGAAACGTTAACTCTCATTTCTCTTCATACATGCTGATAGACCTGCTGAGCTTTTACAGAAATTTCTGTATTGGTTAAGATAAGACATTCATCTTAATGCAGATATTGTGAATACATTAAACATTTTATTTTTATATTACGCGGGTACATATAAACACATCTTCAAATCAATAAGAGGGTAATTATTTGTTAATGAAATGATTCTGTGTGCGACAGCAGCAATGATGCACCTGCATGGATCAGGGAATGTGATGGAGCCATAATGTTCAGACAATGTTCAAGGAGAGCACACATAGTCCAGTCTGAGTTCTGATAACATTATTGATTCAACTTAGGATGGAAAAATGTAACCTACCTGAGAAGGGACAGTTTGTTCCTCCCTTTCTCTTTCCCTGTCCCTCATCACAGCGATATGTGTGAGCTAATACAAAAACCCCAATCGGTTTTCTCACTCATGGAGGATTCATGATTTGGATTCTTTGGAACTTCCCTACCTGCTTTAATCAAAGGGGGTTGAGCCATATCCAACTGTTTCAGGAAGAAATCCCATTATCAGCAGGTTGTGCGAGCAGAATAACTTCAGAAGTAATTATTCAGACTCGATAGTGAGGGGAACAGACAGGAAATTCCGTGACTGCAAATGGGAATACAGGATGATGTGTTGCCTCCCACGTTCCAGGGTCCAGGATGTCTCAGAGCGGCTGCAGAAGGTTCTCACCGGGGTGGGGGAACAGCCAGAAGTCATTGTGCATGTTGTACAAAATGACAGAGGTAGAAATAGTGAAGAGGTCCAGCAGAGTGATTGCAGAGAGCTAGGAAAAACGATAAAAGCCAGGAAGATGAAAGTGGTAATCTTCGGTTTACGTCCAGTGCTATGTGAAGGTAAGAACAGGTCGTTATGGCAGATGAATGCGTGGCTAAAGAATTTGGGCAGGGTAGGGATATATATCTTTAGATTATTAAGAAGTTTTGTCTTGCAGCAGTGACCTGTTCAAGGGGGACGGGTTATACCTGAACTGGAGGGATGGGGCAATATCCTTGCAGGGAGGATTGCTAGTGCTACAAGGGAGGGTTTAAACTAGATTGGCTGGGTTTGGGGGTGGTATGGGATCAACAACAGCAGGGTGACAGATGTGAGGCTGGAAGGAGATGCAGTAATTAGAAACAGTAAAGTGAAGAGACAGGTCAGGCTGGAACATGACAGAGAGCAAGGAATGCCTGTTGGATTAAATTGCATCTGTTACAATGTAAGACGGCTGCCTGATAAGGCTGATGAACTCAGGGCATGGATAAGTATGTGGGACTGGGATGTTATAGCCATTACAGAAACATGCCTAAGGGAGAGATAGGACTGACAGCATAATGCACCAAGGTACAGCTGCTTTAGGCGGGATAGTGCTGGTGGAAGGAGCGGCGGTTGAGTTGCATTTTTGATTAAGACGAGTATCACAGCAGTGTTCAGAGATAAAATACCTGGACGATCATCCAGTATGGCTTTGTGTGTGGAGCTAAGAAATATGAAGCGGGTGATGACATTATTAGGCTTATACTATAGACCCCCAAATATTCAATGGGAGTTAGAGGAATAAAAATATGTAGAGAGATTGGGACACTTGCAGGGGCAATAGAATTCTCATAGTAGGAGATTTTAATTTTATGAATATAGACTGGGACTGACATGGAACTTATGGCTTAGATGGGGTGAATGTTTTAATTGTGATGAGAAAACTTTCCTCATGAAGTATGGAGAAGATGCTGTTCAGGAATTGGCAAACTCAACCGACTCTTGAGAAATAGAGCGGGAGAGGTGATGGAGGTGACAGTGGAGGGGCACTTTGAGACCAGTGACCAGAGTTCTATTAATCTTTAAATAGTTATGGAGAAAGACACACCGGTACACAGTGCAAGTTCTAACTTGGGGCAAGGTCAATGTTGATGGAATTAGACAGGAACTTGCAGGGGTTGTTCGGAGCAATTTGATTGCAGGCGAAAGGGTCTCCATCAACTGGGAGGCCTTGAAAAGTGAGATGACTGGAGTTCAAGGTTAATATGTTCCTATGGGGGTTAAGGGCAAGGTTGGCATGAGGATGGAGACCTGGAAGACAAGAGATATTGAAGAGGTGTGGCTCAGGTCCAGGCAGATGAGATCAAAGGAATCCCTGGAGATATACAAGGGATACGGGAGTTTACTGAAGAAAGATCTCAGGAGGTCGAAAAGAGGGCACAAGATAGTCTTGGCTGAGAAGAGCAGGATGAATTCGAACAGGTTGTTTACATATATTTAAGACAAGAAAACAACCGCAGTGAGAATACGACCCCTCAAGGACCAAAGTGGATATGTATATGCGGAACCACAGGACATTCTCAAGGTTCTCAATGAATATTTCTCCTCTGTGTTTAACTTGGAGAAATACTTGAAGACTTGGTGTGGGAGCTTAGGGAAGTTAGTGGTGATATTTTGTTGACAGTCCATACCACAGTAGAGGAGGTGTTGGATGTTTTCGAATGTAGGAAGCTGAATAAAAATCTTGGTTCTGATCAGATGTAACAAAGAACAAAGCAGGAGGCTAGAGAAGACACTACAGGACCCTGGCTGCTATTTTGGCATCATCATTAGCTACAGGTGAGGTCCCGGAAGACTGGATGGTAGCGATTGCTGTGCCCTTATTCAAGAAGGGAAGGAAAGAAATACCTGGGAAATATAGACCAGTAAGCCTAACATAATTTGCTGATGACAGTGAGGGAAGTTTTCAGAAATTGCGGCAGGACCTTGATTAGCCGGGGAAGTGGGCTGAGAAATAGGGAAACATAGTTTAATATAGATAAGTGTGAATTTTACATTTTGGAAAGTCAAATCAAGGCAGGAATTTCATTGTGAATGGTGTGACGTTAAATGGTGTAGTGGTTTAGAGGGACCTTGGAGTATAGGTGCACGGTTCTCTAAAAGTAAAGTCACAGGGAGACAGGGAAGTGAAGAAGTCTTTTGGCACACTGGCCTTCATCAGTCAGGGCATTGAGTAAAGAAGTTGGGAAGTTATGTTGCAAGTTTCAGGACGAGGCCACACCTGCAGTGTTGTGTTCAGGTTTGGTCACTTTGCTGTTGGAAGGATTTTATTAAACTGGAAATATTGCAGACGAAATTTACAAGGATGTTCATATGACCCAACAGCCTGAGTTACAGAGAGAGCTTGGACAAGGAAGGACATTTTTCTTTAGAGTAAAGGAGATTGAAAGGGTGGGATGGGTGGGGTGGGTTCTTAAAAAAAACTGTACCAGATCATGAGAGGCATATACTGAATGAACTCAGTCTTTCTTTTTCCCAGAGTTTGGGAATCGAGGACTGGAGTGCATCAGTTTACGTTTAGTGGGGAAAAAATAAAAGAGACCAAGAGAGGCAAACGTTACACAGAAGGTGGTATGTATATGAAATGAGCTGTCAGTGGAAATAGTCCAGGCATTTGCATTAACAACACTTAAAAGGCATTTGGAATAATGCATAGATAGGAAAGGTTCAGAAGCATATGGGCCAAATGCAGAGAAATAGGTTTTGCGTGGATGGACATTTATGTCAGCTAGGGCCAGTATGGATCAAAGGGCCTGTCTTCATGCTGTAGGACTCTCTGAATCTTCAAGTAGGATAACATTTGGGCCAAACTCTCAGTTTTCCCTTCGTCATGAGTTCCAGTAATATTTGGACAAAGTTCTTTCAAGTTAACATTGCAGAGATTTTCATTTCCAGTTTGTTATCAAACGCGTGTGTATGTGTGTTTGTGCCTCAGTATTTTTAAAAGGGAAATGCCAATGTACATATTTGCAATATTCACTCATCATTCTTCTTTCCATCATAGTTTGAGTAACTTTGTTTTAGTCGCAAACGTGTTGTTGGAGCAGATTAAAGAAATCTGATTGACTTGTTCCTTACACTGACCCTGTCACTCTCTGAGAACTATATCATTGGCCATATCACCAACATAATTATAATTGAATTGTTTTGTGACCAGTGGAGGAGTGGGACTAGAAAAGGGAACCATGACCGACTCAGTGACCCTAACGTCAGTGTAGTGTAGGTTGTTGGAGGGGAATCTGAGGGATAGGATTTACGTGCATTTAGAAAAACAAGGACTGGTTTGGAGTAGTCAACATGGCTTTATGCGATGGAGATCATGTCTCATTAATGTGACTGAGTATTTTGAGAACGTGACACAGAAGAGTGAAGAAGGCACTGTGGTATAATTTGTTTACAATGGCTTCAGCAAGGCGTTTAATATGGTTTCTCATCGCAAACATGTTAGGTCACATGGAATCCAGGAAAAGTTAACCAATTGGATACGAAAACGTGTCTTGAAGATAACGAATTGTTTTCCAGACTGAGGCCGGTGGAGGGTGCTGAAAGAATCAGTGCTGAGCTCACTGCTTTTCATCATGGATGTAAATGACTAGGATGTGAATACCAGAGGCATGATTAGTAAGTTTCCAGATAATATCAACAAAGTGGTGCAGCAGATTAAGATTAACTCAGAGTACAGTGGCACCTTTGACCCCATCAAAGTCCCAAGGACTGGCAGATGGAGTTTAATTTAGATATTTGTGAGGTTTTGCATTTTCAGTACGTTCAGTCATGTTGTGCACTGGAGAATGTTGCCGAATAAAGAGACCTACGGGTACAGGCTCACAGTTCCTTGAAAGTGGATAGACAGGGTGGTGAAGAACATGTTTGGCACGCTTGTCTTAATTGGTTCGAAAATTGAGTACAGGAGTTAATGTGACCTGTTAGCCCTGGACAGAACACTGGTGAGGCTACTTTAAGAATACTGAGCACAATTTGGTTGGCTCTCCTGATGGGAGAATGTTGAGAGGACGCAGAAAATGTTTACAAGGATTTTCCAGTACTGGAGGGTTTGAGCTTCATGGAGAGGATGAATAAGTTAAGGCCTCTCCCACTGAACTGGCAAAGGGTGAATGGAGATATGAAATTGATTTTTCAAATCCTGAGGGGCATGGATAATCTGAATGACCAATGTATTTTTCCCAGGGTAGCGAGTCCAGAACTATACGGCATAGGTTGAAGGTTTGGGGGAAAGACTTAGAGTGGACCTTAGCAGTTACATTTTCACGCAGAAGATGGTGCGTGTATAGAAAGTGCTGTCAGAGAAAATGTTGACAGCGGGTCCAATTACACATTTAAAATACATATGGATAGTACATAAGTAGGGATGGTTCAGAAGGATATGGAGAAAATGATGGCAAATGGGACTAGATAAGTTTGGGATAACTGGTTGGCATGGGTAAGCTGGAATAAAGGATCTCTTTCCACGCCACATGACTCTCTGATTCTATCAGAGAGATGGGGAAAATTCTAAAAAGGATCTTTCAAGTGGAAATTCTCTTCCCCAGAAGTTTGACATTCCTCATTGTTTACATTTATACAAAGCTGAGTTAGTAGAGACTTAATAATGGGATACAGACAGGAAGGTGGAGCTGAGACCACAACCTGATCAGCCACAATCTTAGTGTCTGGTGGAGAAGCCTCAAAGTGTCTAATGACCCACTCCTGCTCCTCAGTCCCATATCTCTGCATTCCATTCAGCTCCTCAAAACTGCCAGACAGGAACAGTTGATGTCCATTTACTGCTACAACCTAGTACACAGGAAAACGTAAGACCATTCAGTCTGTGAAGACTGCCCCATACGGTTTGGGTGATTTGGAAAATACAATTGTAAAACTCAGGCTGGATATGAAAGACGCCCCTCATCTCTCTTTCCAGAGCTTCCCCTCTCTGCAACGTGTGCTCCATTTGTTGTTCATGTTGTAGACCCAGATTCACGGTGAATACAGCCCCCAGACCTCACCTAGAGATGGCTCACAGAATCCTCTGGTCTCCCTGACTGCAATATTCAATAACAGACCTTCCAGGAAAATAACACCCATTAACCTTCCAATAACAGAATGGGAGTACATCAGAAACAGGAGCACATCGTTCAAATCCCAACCCTGCCCTTCAGTAAGATCATGGCTGATCTGCTCTAGGTCACAAATCCTCTTTAATGTCCGATTCCTCATAGCCCTCACCTCTCTGACAGGTCAAAATAAATCTACCCCACTCGCTAAATACTTTCATAGAAGATAGGACATAGAACATTACAGCACAGTACAGGCTCCTCTGCCCTCGATGTTGCATCTACCTTTTATCCTACTCTCAGATCAGACTAGCCTATATGCACTACACTGTACTATCCTCCCATGTGCCCATGTAAGAGTCGTTTACATGTCCCTAATATACCTGACTAAATACCACTGCAGGCAGTGCATTTCACGCACCCACCCCTCTCTGTGTAAGGAACCGATCTCTGAGATCTCCTTGAAACTTAGCTCCAAATGATGCCCCCTCCTGACAGCCATTTCTGCCTTGGGAATAAAGTCTCTGGCTTGATATATCTATCAAGTCACCTCTCATCCTTCTTCATGCCAATGATAAAAACCCTATCTCTCTCAACCTTTCTCCATAAGACCTGCCCTCCAGTCCAGGCAGCATTCTGGTAAATTTCCTCTGCACCCTTTCTAAATTTTCCATATCCTTCCTCTAATTGGGTGACTAGAACTGGAGAAAATATGTCAAGTGTGGTCTAATCAGACTCTATAGAGCTGCAGCATAACTTCGTGGCTCTTAAATACAATTCCCCTGTTCATGAAAGCTAACACACTATTTGCCTTCTTAACAACCCAGTCAATTTAGGTCACAACTGTGAAGGACCTAATGATATGGAACCAAAGGTCACTCTATTCCTCCACACTGCCAAGTATCCTACCTATAACCCTGTATTCTGCATTCAAATTCACTTTTCCAATTTGTACTCCACACTTTTCAAATTTGAACTCCATCTGTAGAATCGTTAACTCTTTCAGAATGAAGGTATTGTGACTACTGACAGGATTGTGTACAAAGTGACATTCAATACAGTGTCACGCAGTGACTGTGCATTCAAGTGTCTAGAGTTCATTCAGAGCCTGTACCTTTCTGTCAATCGAAATGTGGGCTCTGCAGAGGCCCATAAACTTTTGGGAATCAAACATCCAACGAATAGTGTGGAATTTTGACCCTATTCAGATGTTTGGGATGTAATGAGTGTCCGTCCATAACCATCAAGTTTCTTCTTCTTTTTCTTTCACAGCACAAAAAATTAAACACATAGATCATGCACTCTCTCCACATGGTACCATCATGCCAAGATTTAGTCTGGTGAAACTTCTTTGCACTCTCTCTGTGACAAAGAGATCATTATTTATAGAACAGACCAAGTCTGTACACAATGCACCAAATATTATCTCAACAAAACACTACCATTGGGAAAGATATACCAACTCTGGTGTTTCAATAATTTTTCATGAAGAGCTACATATCACTTATTTCCTGCAACGTTGGTGACTTATGACCAAGGTCATCCAGGTCCTTTTCAACAATAGCACATCCCAATCTCTCACCATTGAAAAACAAACATAAATGTGAATGAAGATATTTGTTTACTTCTGAATCATTTTTATACCTTGTGAACAGCTATTGCCAAAACACTGATCCACCTGATACCCAACAAACCTCCAGTCGAGAGAAAAATACTACTCCCTTCATTATCTCCAATAGCCAATTTTTAATCCATATGGTATATATTTCACACCTACATACCCAAGGAATTTAACATTCCCCACTCAACTGTATTCAACTGTGTCAAATGTCTGCTGAAAATTTAGATACTCCATTCCCATTGGTTCTCAATTGTTGATGTCACAGCGGACAATCTCCACAAATTCCAATAAGTTTATCAAAGATCATTTCCCTTTCCTGAATCTAGGCCGACTCTACAAAATCAGATCACTATTCTCCAAGTGTTAGTTGTCACATTCCTTATAAAAGGTTACAATATTTTTCTCAATCTGACATCAAGCTATTTAGCTTTCTGTTTGGCCTGTCCATCCTGTTTTAAATATTTCAGTTTACAACAGCTGCTTTCCAGTCTGCAGGATCGTTTCCAGAATCTAACCAGCTTTGAAAAATATTCAGTAATTATTTCATTAGCTCTATCGCCACCTCCTCAATACTCTGGGATACAGCTCAGCAGATTCAGTAACTCATGAAACTTCGATTCAATTAGATTTTCAAAAAGCATACTCTTCATTAATTCTAATTTCCTGCAGTTTCTCATTTTCACTAATCCTCCGTTCCCTAATATTTCTGGAAGTTAGTTTCTGTACCTTCCCCTGTGGAGATGGAACCAATGAATTCCTCTCAGCAGGCAGATGGCTTCTGTCAGCTCATGAATACATCAGAGGACTGCATTTCAGAGATGGCGGATGTATTACTCACTCCTGGCTGGAAAGTTCCAGAATCAATCCAGTTCACTTCACGGTAAGAGTCAGTACAGTCCTGTCCCTGATGTGAGGCTACAGGTTATACTGAAGGAGAGGACACAGTTCAGTGACCACCTCATTTTTGAAACAAACTGGTTTGTCACTTTACACTTGGAATGGATCCAGCTTAGACAAATGTTCCTCGAAATCCCAGGGAGGAATGTGCAGCTCCCAGCCCCACCCTGTTTACAAAACTTCCCTTCTCTGTAGTCTCAGCTCCATTTGTTTACGGTGGACACAGATACACTGAAAATGCAGTGTCTGGAGTGGGGTCAACAGGCCCTCGGGTCTCCCTGATTGAACGCAGCAACTGACAATACAAACGTGAGAACACCATCCACCGAAACTCCACTGACTTTCCAATGACAGCAGCAAGTCAGTTCCCGACACCCATGGTGCAACCATTCAGTGTTGAAAATGCCTCTGTCTCCTCAGTTTCTCTTCCTAGCTGAGAAAGTCGTTACATCTCTGCACAGTTTCACAGTAACAGTTCCACTTTCCAAAGAAGCAGTTGACAATATAATATTGTGTTTCTCTGTATCTCAGCACTAGTATTGCCGATGGAGTTGATCACCACACTCAGAGAGACACTGGGAACATTACTCAATTCAAGCAGTGACATCCCGAAATGGATGTGATATTCAGGAATATGGGGAAAAGGGAAATGTTCGAATAACCTCCTATCCTATTTTCCTTCCAGTCCATCATCAGCAATCCTTTTGTTTGCTTTTCCTTTCTCTTCCTCTCCATCTCTCTCTCTCTTTCTCTCTCCCTCTTGCTGGACATTCCTCCACTCATTCAACACAAACCTCCCATTCATCCTTCAAACCAACCCTGATATAAATAATGTTCTTAATTAGTTGCATTTAGTTTTGATATGTTCAATGAACTCTAAACGTTATCTGTTTTTCTCCAGTCCGACAGACTGCCATACCTGCTGTGAATCTCCAACACTTTTTCAGATGATGGAGAATGTTATTTCAGATCTCCAGCATCCACATTTCCTTGGTAATGTCACCTTTAATGTTGTTGTTTCCCACGATGCCAGCATCACTGGCAACGGCAGCATTTGTTGGCCATCAGTATTTGCCCTTGACCACACGGACATTCGTGAAGGCAATATGGAGCCAACTACATTGTTGTGGGTCTGAAATCACACTTCGTCCGAACAGGGCAAAACTTTTCAGTATCTTTAACAAAGATCATCATTAAAATAAGGGAAAAAATCCTGATGGTTTATGGTTGCCATGAGGGAAATTAGGTTTCATTCCAACTTTTGTCATTCGAATTTAAATTTAGACATCGGCTGTGGGAGGGTTTCGAACAATGTTTTTATAGACACAACCTATGCCTCTGAATTACATGGTCAGTGAAACTACTACTCTGATACAGAGTCCCTGTTGTGAAGTAACTGTAGAAACAAGAAGTAGCTTGTGGTCAAAATACTTGTTGCTGCAAGAGTGGTCAGAAGAGAACTTGAGCCGTAAAATCGGTCATGAACAAATTGGTAGATGATAGCTAATTCAGCAACGGCACTGATGCATAACTGGAGACTGGGGTGTGGGCAGATTTGATGACAGAGAGAATATAGAGACATAAAAAAGTTCAGGGCAAAAAGGAGATTCAAGTTTCTGAACAGTCTTGTTCTTTCTTAGATGTTTGTGAGTAAGCTGTTTGGAAATGCATGCACAGGAAGTGGAATTTCTGACTGAAAGTTCATATATTTGTTAAATATAATTAACTGGAATATCAGTAACCTTCACCATCGTTTATAGAATTGATAGAGATAGGCTTACCAGGAACACCAATAATAGCGAGGATGGGATAATACCCAGCTTGAATAATCATGAGTACGGCTTCTATCCGCAACTCTAACCATGCCCAATCCCGAGAAAGCCAGTAAAGACCATCGGATAAACTCTTGTCCATTGTTGGGACATTCCAGTCTAATGTTCTCAGATTCTGATCCATTGTTGGAACATTCTAATGTTCTCAGATTCTGACCTCTTCCTCTCTCTCTCTAGCTGCTGATCCCAATCGTGTTGAGGATTACACTGCCCCAAATACTATGGCATAACAAATTGAAAGAAGCCCCTAATTATGGAAGAGGGAAAGCCTCTAGTGACCCAGTTAGATCCAGGAAGACTGATATTAATCACAGATCACTGAATAAACAGCTCCAGTTAACTCCTTTCACGATAACCGTGATATAACACAATAATACTTGGTGTGAGTGGGATGTTGACATCGCTGACTATTGGGTTAATGGCACATCTCCAGTTGTAAAAATAGAGCTGAGAGAGAGAAATGATGCTTTCTCTTCACAAGCTTGATGATTCTACTGTGTTTTGGCAAGTTACAAATTGCTGGGGTCCCGAGACCGTCTGTGTATGATTGCCAGGCTAGTTGTATCCTTTCATTTGATTTATTTACGTTTAATTTGACATTTATCATACCATAATTTAACGGCTTAGGTGGAGTTAGGCATTTTTGAGAGGCTCCTACAGTGCCATAGACAGTGTAGATACGGTCCATTCCTTGTGGCCTTGCAAACAGTGTTTGAATAAGTTGTGCTTTGCTTAATTTGAATATTTTGACCAAGTGAATTGTGTCTGAAATGCAGCACCTCACATTTAGCTTTAAAATATTTTTAAAAACATGTTCAGTCCAAGGTCACCTTCTTCATGTACATAACAAGAGTTACAGATATTCACGTTTTACTTGGGAAATTAATTAATGGACAACTTGTCGCAGAAATATGGGGTTAAATAGCGGAATGGGCCGAGCTGGAGGAGTGATAGTTATATCAGGAATTATATCGGACTCTCAATCCACCTCACAGATCAAGCCCACACGTGTATAAGCCCAGATGAGGTATCTGTTCATCATTTAGCGTAAACCAGACCAGTGTTTGCTTAGTAATACGTCCAGGATTGAACAATGTTCAGAGCTCACCAGTCCACTTCGTATCCGTCCAAAAGTGCATTGATATATAAACCTGCAGAGCATGCAAGTGCATTGTTCTATAAACATGAACTGGGTATATTTCCAGTATGGGGAGTTGTGCAGTGAATAGCAATGAAGTTAACTGTTAATATAGATCAGTTACCTTCCCAGCCTGTACAGCTGTCTACACCAATCACTGCATTGCTGAGTAACACTGTGTTAGCTCATTGCTCTACGTGGGGAAACTTGCAGCCCATGCTGGAAATGACAGGATGTGCAGCTCCCATCCATTTCCAGTTCCATCTCTCCATTGTACCATCAGAAGGGGGTGCTGTGGGTGTGAAACTCACCGCCAGAAAGCGGCCATGAATCAACTGAAATGCCACCAAATGGGAGGAGCTTGGTAAAAGAAGGGGGAGATTGGGAGAGAATTTGAGAGAAGTATCTGATGGTAGGTTTAAAAACGGTGAAATGGAACATTTCTACAACGTCTTGCAATATGGGTCACTGTTTCCATGAACTATGGGTGAACAGGATATTAGTGTAAGTTAAGATGGTGGAGAGGTTTGGATGACTATTTGCTCTGCAGCTTTAGAACTGGGAGCAGGGTCAGCACAGTCTTCGACTCATTGGGCTGAATTTAACAAAAAACTGTCTCAGTGCCATTTTCATTGAGTGTGACAGAGGGACTGTCTGCACGAGGCTGAGCTAGTTTCCTGGTGCGATCTTATCGAACTCACCTCATTAACTGCCCAGCCCATCTCATGGTGTCCTTCTCATTCAATACCAGCCCGATTCTCCTACCCATCACGGATGGAAATACTCACCATCGCCCAGATGTCCCTGGATATTCCATAATCCCTAACACTGGTTCCAACTTTAAAAGGCCAAGGGGCACACAGTTGAGCTTTCTCAGTTTGGAGCTGCTCTGTACAGTTTCTCCCGAGCATGGCAGAAAAGGGGCAATTACACCACGGTTTGTCGACATGGGCACAGAGGGCCTGATGGATAGGCTAGTACAGAGGAGGACCATTCTTTTCCCAGAGGGGGCCACACCACCAGACCCACTGAGCGCGGTCTGAGCTCACCACCCTGCTCAGTGCAATATCTGCGATCTGAAGAAATGTTCATCAATACAGGACAAACAACAATAACCTTCCCTGCTCTGGCAGGAATAGGGTCACCGTATTCTCTCTGCTCCCTCACACTCACTGCATATCTAGTATAGCACCTTTCCCCAAATAAGGCTCTCACTACTGCATGCAGCACCTTCTCTCTCTCTCTTACCTACGCAATACCCCTACATGTTTAGATAATGTTCTGGAGAATGCTGTTTCTACTATTCTCTGGATGATGTCGTTTGTACAATGTTCCAGATAATTTTCAAAATAATTACCAACTTAAGCAAAATGTTCGCCCCCCCGTGTTTAACACATCGGAGGAAGGAGCAGACTTGTTGTTTTTTTAAATACTCAGGATGAAAGTGCATCATGAGGCCATTAAGCCTCTCAACTATGCTCCATTATTCAGATAAAGGCAGCACCTAAACATTTGAAAACACTCTCTCTTCTTGAAGACAGACACCGCTTTGGAGATTCTCCAGCTTTGCTGGAACGGTCCAGTAATCCAGAGAGTAATGGACTATTTCACAAAGTGCCACCAGTCACTCTGGAACCACTTCTATTAAAACCAGCTATGAATTGCTGATGGTCTGTTTACCCTTGGTTTTACCTGTTTGAGAAAATCCGACTACAATTTTGTTTATAATATTAAAATTCATTTTGACTTCCCCTGTAAGGAACAATGTAAAATACTGTTTTAAATTCTCTGCCTGTTCCCTGAAACCAATTCTGCAGTCACATCCTACAGGTGTCCCACCTATAATTTCCTGCCTTTCTCCCAAGGGTCACACACACACATCATGAACGTTTTATTGATCGATTTAGAAAAAAAAACTATTGAGGCTAGTTTTTAAAAAAGTATTTCTTGCCAGTTGGAATGTTTTCCTTTATATTTTGCTTTATACTAACTGCTTCTGGTTCCAAAACTAAACAATCAAAATGTGGTTGATGCTCGCGCTCACCAAGCTGAATTGTTTATTTTGTGATTGATTAGTTATCCTTCATAACCTAAAAGCATCATGGGTGGTTCATCCTCACATCCTCATATCATCTTCTTTTTGACCAGAGTCCATCATTCCAGAGCGTTATGAAGTATCTGCTTACATGTCTCCCCCACACATCCACTGACCTTCAACTGGGTCTATTTTCAAATTCTGTTTTGGACCTGATATAAGACATAAAACTGCAATTGAAATGCCTTGCTCTTTTCAATCATTTGGGGGGACCTCCGTGTGTGGCTGAACACAGGATCAGCTGAGAGTGACGCCATTCTCACTGTGTCTCTGGCTCGATCATTTCTGTTCGATCATGCAACATTCCAGTGGGAAGCTTCATACATTATCACCTTTTCTCTCAAACGAGAAATCCTCTAACTCTGATGGACCGATCCTTCAGCTGTGACTGTCCCATCTCCCTCGCTTCTCCCCTTACTCCGTCCCCTCCTTCCTAGAATAAAGATTGACCTCCCCTTGTCCTCACTTCCTACTGCACTCGAATCCACATTCACAGAATCATCCTACGCCACTTCCACCACCTCCAGCAGGACAGCACCATCAACACATCTTCCCCTCCCATCCACTTTCAATATTTCACAGGGATCATTCCCTCTGTGACACCCTCCATCATCCTGAACACTTCCCCACTCCTCCCATGGCACCTTCCCATGCAATTACAAAAGCTGCAACATTTGACCATTCACCTCTTCCCTCTCACTGCCCAAGGCCCCAATCACACCTTCCAGGTGAAGCAGCATTTCACTTGTACTTTTCCAAACAGTCTCTTATTATTCCTGCTTGAATGCAGTCTACTTTACACTGGGGGGAACCAAAGAAGAGATTGCTCTGAGGAACACGCCCACTCTGTTTGTAGGAATGACCCTGACCCTCTAACTGCCTCCCATTTCAATACCCTACCTTGCTTTCATGCTACCATTTCAGTCCTGGGCTGCTGCAGTGTTCCAATGCAGCACAACCCAAGCTCACTTTACAGAACCCTCAATTTACACTTTGGTATATTACAGCCTTTAGGGGTGAATATACAGTTCCATAACTTCAGAGCCTGACCTTATTATGGCTGTTCTCCATTTTTCATACATTCTCCCTCCTAGCCTCCCTATGATCTTGTGTGGTTGTGTCTTCTTTTTCTTGCACTCAATGGAGAGAAGCCGTTTCCCCCATTCACATCTTAATTTAAAGCCATTTCACCTCACCTTCTCGTTCATCACTCCTCAAAGCTGGTTTATATTTTGCAACACTCTCATTTCCCCGTCACCTACTCCCCAACTCCGTCAAAGGATTTAAAAGCTCAGTTTACAATCCATTTCAGTTCTGAAGAAGTGTCACACTGGACATGAAACGCTAACTCTGTTTCTTTGTCTCTGCAGATGCTGCCACACCTGCTGACTTTCTCCAGAAATGAATGGGCACGGAACAAATTATCAATTAAACGAATTAATCTGGAGACTGGAAATAAAAATACAAATATTGCTGGATAAATTAGGAGCATTCTGGAAGGGTCACTGCACCCAAAAGATTAACTCTGCTTTCGCTCCACAAGATGCTGCCAGACCTGCTTAGTTTTTTTCAGCAATTTCTGTTTTTGAACAAGTTCCACAGGCGTGTGTCAAAGCTGGTCAAACGCCTCGTCCAATACAGAGCACCTGACTGAGGGAAGTCAACAATAACACAAGGTGCACACATACATTGGTTCTGAAAATACATAAGGGTGGCACCACTGAGACTACAAAGCTCTTAAAATCATGATCAGGGAGACAAACAGAGGGGAAGACATTCACTTCAAACTCAGATGATGGCATTACAGGAATGTGGGCAAAGTCTTAGAGAGAATTTTAAGGGATAGGATTTATGAACATCTGGATAGGAATAATGTGATCAAGGATAGTCAGCATGGTTTTGTGAAGGGCAGATCGTGCCTCACAAACCTTATTGAGTTCTTTGAGAAGGTGACCAAGGAAGTGGACAAAGGTAAAGCAGTAGATGTGGTGTATAGGGATTTTAGCAAGGCTTTCGATAAGGTACCCCATGGCAGGCTAAAGCAAAAACTACGGAGGTATGGCATTGAGAGTGCATTAGAGGTTTGGATTACGAATTGGTTGGCTGGAAGGAGACAGAGGGTAGTAGTTGATGGTGTAGGTTCATCTTGGAGTGCAGTTAATAGCGGTGTTCCACAAGGATCTGTTTTGGGACCATCGCTGTTTGTCATTTTTATAAAAGACATAGAGGAGGGGCTTGAAGGCTGGGTGAGCAAGTTTGCGGATGACACGAAAGTCGGTGGAGTTGTGGACAGCGAAGAAGGATGTGGCAGGGGCAGGTTACAGCGGGATATAGATAAGTTGCAGAGCTGGGCAGAAATGTGGCAAATGGAGTTCAATGTAGCTAAGTGTGAAGTCATTCACTTTGGTAGTAGTAACAAGAAGATGGATTACTGGGCTAATGGTAGGCTACTTGGTAGTGTGGAGAGCAGAGGGATCTTGGTGTCCATGTACACAGATCTCTGAAAGTTGCCACCCAGGTAAATAGTGCTGCGAAGAAGGCATATGGTGTACTGGGCTTTATTGGTAGAGGAATTGAGTTCCAGAGACCTGAGGTCATGTTGCAGTTGTATAAGAATCTGGTGCGGCCTCATCTGGAGTATTGTGTGCAGTTTTGGTCGCCATACTATAGGAAGGATGTTGAGGCATTGGAACGAGTGCAGAGGAGGTTTACCAGGATGTTGCCTGGCATGGTAGGAAGATCGTATGAGGAAAGGCTGAGGCACTTGGGGCTGTTCTCATTGGAGAAAAGAAGGTTTAGGGGAGAATTGATAGAGGTGTACAAGATGATTAGGGGTTTAGAGAGGGTTGACAGTGAGAATATTTTTCCGTGTATGGAGTCAGCTGTTACTAGGGGACACAGCTTTAAATTAAGGGGTGGTAAGTATAGGACAGATGTTAGATGCAGATTCTTTACTCAGCGGGTAGTGAGTTCATGGAATGCCTTGCCAGTAGCAGTGGTGAACTCTCCCTCTTTATCGTCATTTAAGCGGGCATTGGATAAGCATATGGAGGTTATTGGGCTAGTGTAGGTTAGGTAGGCTTCGGTCGGCGCAATATAGAGGTCCGAAGGGCCTGTAATGCTCTGTATTTTTCTATGTTCTATGTTCTATGTTCTATGGATACGATTCCGATAAATATGTTAAAGGCTTGAGTAATGTAACAAATTGGAGGCGTGACACCAGGGAGAACCCTGAGCAGAATGAGAATACGAAAATGGAAGTGAAACCACATCGGAAATCAGGTTAGGTCACTAAGTACAGGGCTGATGGGTGAATTGGTCTTGGTGTTAACAGGGGGATAGTCAGTCGAATTGAATTGTACATATTGGAGCTCAATCTGGGCATTCATGTGGTACTGTAGAATCACAGCAGCACCAGAACTGTATTCACTCACAATAAGTAACTTTTTCCCGAGAACAACGCTCAGTCTACCATGACCATCAAGCCAATCTATGGTTCAGTGAGGCGTGTGGGTGAACATGTAAGGGTCAGATCCATCAGTACCGAATTCTGATAACAACCCATTAAAGGTACCGCACTTGACTGGTTACATTCCAAACAGCAGAACTAACATCTGACACAGAGGGCAAATTATCCCGAGACTAACTGATCATATCGAAACTCTGCAGTCCTGCCACATCCAGACATAAATGTCGATGGACAATTAAACAACTCACTGGAGGAGAGGACTCCACAACTATCCCCATCCTACTCAACAGAATAGCCCCTTACATCAGTGTAAAAGACAAAGATCTTCACCATCCTCAGCCAGAAGTGTTGAGTTGATGATCCACCTCACTCTCGCCATGATGCCCACAGAACCACAGATGCCACTCTTCAACCAATTTGATGCGTTGTACGTGACATGAAGAACGAGCTGAATACGGTAGATACAACAAAGGCAATGGGCCCTGACACCATTCCTGCAGTAGGACTGAAATCTTGTGCTGCACAACAAGCCGTGTCCCTGGGGAGGCTGTTTCATTCCAGCTCCAACTCTGACATCTCCCTGGCAATGTGGAAAATTACTCAACTATGTCCAGTTGCCTAAGAGAGGAATAATTACAATCTGACCAATTACCATCCCATCAATCCCAACACAAAAGCCAAATTGTTGGGAGTTCTTTTTGACAGAGATGGTAACTAGCACAGAAATAACCCGCTCAGTGTGGTTTCCGGCTGGTCCCCATGTGGAGATGGTGTTGTTGTGGAAAAGTCACTGGATTACTAATCCAGATAAGGCTAATGCTCTGGCAGCTGTTGGAAGTTAAAAACAAATAATAAAATATCGAGATCTAAAATCTGGTGTCAGTAATAGTGACTTTGAAGCAAAAGTCGATTGTAAACATCAATTTCCTTCCCCAATGAAATTTCAGGAAGTGAATCTCCAGGGCTTTCCTGTCTGGCCTACAAGTAACTCCAGATGCACAGACATGTGATAAATTATTCAATGCTCTCTGAAATGGACAAGCAAGACACTCAATTATATCAAACTGCTCCAACGTCTTGAAGGGTAAAACCGGACAGAACATCCGGCCCCAGCCTCAGTATCAGAACGGGAAATACAGTCCTGTTGATCCAGCAGAGGCTTCCTTCCTAACATCTGAGAGCTGGTGGCAACATTTACAGAGCTTTTCCACAAACTGCACAGAAACATCGGGAAATGAGTAGGTCATTCAACACACTGGGCCTCCTTCATTGCGCACCTTTCTTCATAAAATTAGCTCCTGCTCACTGTGACGTGATTCCATCTCAGGCACCCGCTTTAAAGTGGCATGTGTAGTCTACATTTAGAAGGAACTTTATTTCAAACGAGGGTGGGGGGTAGAATCTTTTACTGTACTAATTCATTACAATGTATGTTTTAAAGATTTGTGTAGACTGTGCTATCGTTTGTGTTAGGCTAACTATTGTTTTTGTTTTGATTTTTACTGATATTATTGGAGGGTCGCCGCTTCCCCTCTTTTTCGAATTGGTCCCCTTATTTATATTGCACCGTTTTCTATAATATGTTGTTCCACAGGAATGCAGTTGCCGCATAATCGGAAAACTACCTGTAAAATTGCTGATCGTCTATCTCCACACCTTACTCCTGCTCTCTTCCCACTCCTTTGTGCCTAGAAATCCTTATTTATATTCAGCGCCTCGGTTTCCACAGTGGAATTCCCAAGGTTCACCGGTTTCTGAGTTCAGACATTTATTCTATTCTCAATGCACTTTGGCCTGTCAGTACCTAATGATGTGGCCTTTGTTTCAGTCATCCCAGACAGGGGAATTATCATCCTTGCTTACAAACTGCCTCGCCCTGTCGGTGATGTACATAGTTCACACATTATCCTAAACCCTATGGAACACAGGCCCAGTCAACTCAACTCTGCTCCCACAACAAACCTGTCATCCCAGAGATCAGTCTGGTCACTCTTCGCTGCACTCACTCAGTGTCAGTTTTGCCGATTATGTGGTCAGGAGACTGAAACTGCAAACAATATTGCATAATATTCGAGATTGGGTCTCACCAAGGCCATGTACGGCTGTAGTAAGACACACCTACTCCTGGACTCAAATCCCTTTGAAATGTAGGTCAACACACCAGTTCAACAATGCTGTGTATTCCCCCAGACAGCTGAGCCTGCTCTAACCTTAGTGGGAACATTACAGCAGGCTGGTAATGTGTTGCTGCTGCTGTACAGGAAGTTAGTGAGGTCACATCTGGGTTAATGTGGTTAGCTTCCATCTCCTCATTGAGGAAACGACATTGGAATTAACCCAGATTCTTACCTCAAATGGTGTCTGCAACACACGTGTTATTCATAGAATCGCTATAGTGTAGAAACAGGGCATTTGACCCATCGACTCCACACTGATACGCTGAAAACCACCCCACACAAACCCCAATCCCCCCAGCACAATCTCTGCGCACCAAAAATTTTCCATGACTAATCCACTTAACCTGCACAACTTGGGACTGCGGGAAGAAACTGGAGTACCCGATGGTAACACTTGCAGGCACAGGGAGAATGTGCAAACTCCACACAGACAGTAACCAACTTCACTCGGGAATGAAAGGTTTTGAGTAAACGATTGGGAGTGAAGGCACATTGTTCATTTCTGTTATTAAGAAATTAACAGGAGACTTTCAAAGTAAAAACACAATCCATCACAGTCGATATGGTTTTATTAAGGGTAAATCATGTTTGCATGATTTGTCGAACATTTTTTTTAAATGCGACAAACAAGGTGAACAAAGGGAATCTGAATGATGTATTGCATCTGGACTTTCATAAGATAATGCATTAAGTGCCTGACAAAAGATTAATATCAAATACAAGCGCACATGGGGTTAGGACAATTTATGTGCTTGGAGAAAATATTGGCTAACCAATAGAAACCATGATATGGAAGTGCTGGCTTTGGACTGGGTTGGACAATGTCAAACATCACACGGCACCAGGTTATAGTCCAACGGGTTTATTTAAAAACACAAGCTTCCAAAGCGCTGCTCCTTCATCAGGCGTTAGAGAGAGAAGATCTTAAAAACAGAATTTCTGAGGAAAGACTAAAAGGTTGTACAACTCATGTGCATGAATTGAACACATCGAAGATGGCTCCTACATCTTTAATCGGTTAGATTCGAGATGAAGGTTTTGATTGATTAATATGCAAATCCGATAATTTATTTCAAGTCACTGTCTGGAGACACCTTCAGGTATCATCGATGTAAAGGAGGTGAGCCCTCCGGTCAGGCAATGTATTTTACAGTGCGGTCTTGTTTGGAGTCTGTCTGTGTCTTCACCTGGAGTCAATCTGGGTTTATGTCTAAAGTAGTAGTTTATAAAATACCGCATTGACTGACTGTATACAAATTGTATATTTTTGACAAAGTATAATGTAACCGCAAATACAAATCGGCAAATGCAAATTCAGCCCAGATTTATGTGTGTGCGTGCGTGTGCATGTGTGTTTGTGTATACGCAGATATGTGTGTTTGAGAGCGAGGTGGAGTGTCTGCGTGAGGGGGAGAGGGTCAGGGTGTGCCTGCGTGTGAGAGAGGGGAGTGTGCGTGTGTGCGTGTGAGAGGGGGGGAGTGTGTTTGTGTGCTGGGAGGAGAGGGAGAGAGTGCATGGGCGTATTTAAGCTGGAGAGCGAGAGGATGCATGTATCCTTGTTAAAACACAGACAGATTTGGCAGATCCACTTTCCCACACACACTCACACCATGGTTTCAGATCTTCCCCTCTCTGCAGCCTCTGCTCCATTTGTTGTTCATGTTACAGACCCAGATGCTGTCATTACACTCCCGTTGCACCATCCAGAGTTGGGTCACGAAATCCTCAGGTCTCCCTGAATGTCTGAGGCAGCTCACAGCATAACCTCCAGCAAACCATCTGCAGCACGTCCAATAACGTTTCAGTAACAGGAGTCAGTCAGAACCCCTCAGCTACAAGTTGGACACCTGGTCCTTTACAATAATACCCGAGGGGCTTCCTCATGTTACTGACCACACGATCATCTGAGAGGGACAAACTGGCTTTCAGTGGACAGGCACAGACCAAGTGCCAAAGGCATATCTCAAAGCTGCTAGAACCCACTGCACAACATGGAACAACAGCCCCCCACATCCCATTTCATTGTTTCTGAGCTTCACAATACCAACACTCGATATATTTCGGAGCCACAAAACAACACCAGGGGAAATGTACAGAAATCAAACAATGGATTAACTGATAACATGTTGTGAAAATATGAATAAGGAGACAAGGAAATGGGAGTAATTGGAGAAGTGAGACAAGGGTGGGTCCAATCACAAGAATGGAAGCATTCATTATAGCCAGATTATTGTAAAATTATTGCCAGATCAGTTGAAATGGTGCGTTACATCAAATTCTGAATCTGCCTCACAGAACCATCCCAGACACCATTAATTGGGACAAGGTACCAGCCAGATTGGAGAGCTGTGCAGACCATACAAGTGGACTACACAATAAACTCGAATATATGCCTGGCATGGGGAGGCTGGCAAATCTTTGCCAGTATATTGCTACTATACGTGCGCTGCATAAAAGTCTTGCACGGGAAGTTTTGCAACCCATGCAGTGAGTGACAAATGTATGGTTCTGTATCTCCACAGCACCAGTATAAGGTGAGAGATTTTGTGTGTGGTGTGTGTGTGTGTGTGTGTGTGTGTGTGTGTGTGTGTGTGTGTGTGTGTGTGTGTGTGTGTGTGAGTGTGTGTGTGTGACAGTAGATATGACAATTGTTGTTTGAGAGAGAACAGACATGGAGGAAATCAGATTAAATGTGAACAACTGACAAGGGTTTGTGTAATTAACAGAGGGAGACTGAGAACAGTGTCATAGACAGAGGTGACAACGTGCTTGTGAATATTAAAGGAAAGGCATTGCCAGAACCAAAAACAATATAAATCAATCCGTACAGGAATGATGGGATTTTGGTCTGCGTTTAGATACAAGCCATGGAGTATCAGACTCAGATTTGCTTTGGCAGGTTTGAAGCTGGGAGAGTCAGCAGCAGATTATTGGCTTCATTAAGACCGTATTTTATAGCTCATAGTTAAAGTAGCAGATGGGATGAACCAGTGAAGTACATTCTGCAGGTGTTGGTAGTTAAAATTAGAAATGGTCAGGATATGGTGTCTGTAATCAGCTCATGGCTGAAAGGATCACCATAGTTGTGGCTCATCTGTTCCAGCCTCAGTTATTGACCAGGGGTGAGATGGAGTCAGAGGAAGGAAATGGAATTTGTATCCAGAACAGAAGATAGTGTCCTCCAACCTTTCAATATTTAAATAGCAAGGGCAGTGATACAATGAATCCTGGTTCATAGCTGAAACGGAGTAGTTCACCCCACAAGGTGCAGTGTCAGAACTAAAGAAGGAGAGAAAGAATGAAAGAAGTTCACTGTTGTTGTTCCTGGTGGTTTGGAGAGTGAATGTTTACAGAGTAGAGTAATTGAAAAAGAAGAATAATGTAGTCGCACATTGTTAATACAAATAATAAATGGAAAGTGAAACTTACCAGGGACACCAACAATAGCCAGGATAGGATAATAACAATATAGAATAATGTAAAGTGCATATTTGATCCGTGGTGATAATGGCCACCAATAATATGTAGAAAGAATTGAAACATAACCGGATAAACTCCTGTCCATTGTTGGAACATTCCAGTTTATTGTTTTCAGATTTTGATCCATTGTTGGAACATTCCAGTTTAATGTTCTCAGATTCTGATCTCTCCTCCCCTTCTCTCTGGAGCTGCTGATCCCTGTTAGTGCTGTCCGTGTTGCTCCCATTCGTACCATGGGATAACATAGTGAACAGAGCTCATTTATCATTAAAAGATGGACACCCTCCACTGGGATAATTATAATTCACGGATACTGACATGAATCACAATCACCAAACAAACACATTCAGTTAACCAATTTCATACATCATGTTACATATCACAATGAAAGAGAGAATCTACTCAGTTTGAATGCAATGGATAAGGTTTGCTGAGAGATCGATTATAAGTCTTTCAGTCTTTTTAATCTTTCTTCCCTGTATGTGAGAGAATTGCCGGAGCACTGCTGGATTGTATATGTTTTGCCCTGTTTCTTTAGGGGACAGGGATAAAATAACATAGCAGCTGCAAAACATGTCTGGTGAGGAGGTTTCTAGATACTTTTCTGTAATGCTGCTTCCATATTGAAATGCAATGATATCAGGTCCTTGCATAACCTTGAGGCATTCTTCAGAGCATTGACGCTGCTGCACAGAAACATGGATAAACAGGAGGCAGTCACTCAACTGCTCGAGACTGGGACACAGGAGCAGAAGGCAGTCACTCAACTGTTCGAGGCTGGGACACAGGAACAGGAGGCAGTCACTCAACTGCTCGAGACTGGGACAGAGGGATAGGAGGCAGTCACTCAACTGCTCAAGACTGGGACACAGGAACAGGAGAGAGTCACTCAACTGCTCAAGACTGGGACACAGGAACAGAAGGCAGTCACTCAACTGCTCGAGACTGGGACACACAAACAGGAGGGAGTCATTCAACTGCTCGATACTGGGACTCACAAACAGGAGGCAGTCATTCTACTGCTCGAAATTGAGACACAGGAACAGGAGGGAGTCATTCAACTGCTCGATACTGGAACACAGGAACAGGAGGAAGTCATTCAACTGCTCGAGACTGGGAAACAGGAACAGGAGGCAGTCATTCTCCTGCTCGAGATTTGGACTCAGGAACATGAGGGAGTCATTCAACTACTCGAGACTGGGACACAGGAACAGAAGGCAGTCACTCAACTGCTCGAGATTGGGACACACAAACAGGAGGGAGTCATTCAACTGCTCGATACTGGGACTCACAACAGGAGGCAGTCAATCTACTGCTCGAAATTGGGACACAGGAACAGGAGGGAGTCATTCAACTGCTCGATACTGGAACACAGGAACAGGAGGAGGTCATTCAACTGCTCGAGACTGGGAACAGGAACAGGAGGCAGTCATTCTACTGCTCGATACTGGAACACAGGAACAGGAGGAAGTCATTCAACTGCTCGAGACTGGGAACAGGAACAGAAGGCAGTCACTCAACTGCTCGAGATTGGGACACACAAACAGGAGGGAGTCATTCAACTGCTCGATACTGGGACTCACAACAGGAGGCAGTCATTCTACTGCTCGAGATTTGGACTCAGGAACATGAGGGAGTCATTCAACTGCTCGATACTGAGACACAGGAACAGGAGGCTGTCACTCAACTGCTCGAGATGAGGACACAGAAACATAACTGAAAATGTGCTGCTGGAAAAGTGCAGCAGGTCAGGCAGCATACAAGGAGCAGGATAGTCAACGTTTCGGGCATGAGCCCTTCTTCACGAACAACACAGAAACAGGAGACAGTCATTCAACTGCTCGAGACTGGGACACAGGAACAGGAGGCAGTCACTCAACTGCTCGAGACTGGGACACAGGAACAGGAGGAAGTCACTCAACAGCTCTCGACTGGGACATAGGAACAGGAGGCAGTCGTTTAACTGCCCGAGACTGGGACACAGGAACAGGAGATAGTCACTCAACTGCTCGAGACTGGGACGGGGGAAATCAGGGGGCGAGTGAGGCCCCAGGATCCTGTTACGCAGGAATACAAGGAGTTGACTCACGCCCCATCAGTATGGGTCACTTGGAGAGAAGGGGAATTGTCTTGTTACTGACAGAAATATCCGAATAAGTTACATGAGCGAGCCATTCAATCCTGCTCCAACATTCTCTTAGACCACGGCTGATCTGATTGTGATTTCCTCATTCCCCTCTCTGCAGCCTCTGCTCCATTCGTTGTTCATGTTGCAGACCCAGGTGCCCTAACCGCAGCCTCTATCCAGAGTGGGTCAGCAAAGCGTCTGGTCTTCCTGAATGCCCCAGGGCAGCAGCTTAAAGCACAGCCTCCAGGAAACCATCCACAACATTTCCACAAATGTAGCAAAACTAGAATTAAGTCAAATGACACTTAAATACAAATAGGAAGCCTGGTCAGAATCAGTAACAATTGAGGGGATTCCTCATGTTACTGAGCACACGATCAGCAGCGAGTGATTGACACAGGCACAGAGCAAGTTACAAAGATGTGCCTGAAAACTGCTGAAACCCCACTATCCAACATGGAGCACAGGGCAGAATACTGGGAAGTCAAAGAAAATGGAAGTTATGTATTTTGAACATTGTTTCTAAGCTTCTTAATGTTGGAAGCTGATGCTCTCGGGTGAGCAACATTCAAGGCAAGAGGAACATATGGGACAGTTATTCAAATTAAAACTGGACAATTAAAATTGGATGTCAGGGTTTAAATACCAACAGTTTAAATAGCACTTAATGGGAGGGATTTGGGAAATAGACAGAGGGAGAGAGACTCTGATCCAGTGTTATGGGAGGATGTGTTCACAGGTTTCAGGATGCTGAAGTGAAGACATTACGATAGCATCTCACAACATTAACTGGTATTTCCGGGAATGAATAATTAATGGGATATTAGAGTGAGGTCAGAGAGAATCATAGAGTCATGGAGATATGCAGCACGGAAACAGACCCTTGAGTCTAACTTGTCAATGCCGATCAGATATCCCAAATTAAACAAGTCCTATTTGCTCAACATTTGGCCCATATCAATGTAAACCCTTCCTCTTCATGTACCCATTCAGATGTAATTTAAATGTTGTAAGTGTAACAGCCTCCACCACCTCCACTGGCAGCTCATTCCACACATGCACCACCTCTGTTGGAAAAAGTTGCTCCTTAGGTCATTTGTAAATCTTACCCCTCTCACTGGAAATCCATGCCCTCTAGTTTTGGGGAAAAGACCTTGGCGATTCATCCTATACATGCCTCTCACGCTCCAGGATAAATCAACCCAACCTACTCACCCTCTCCCTATAGCTCAAATCCTGGCAAAATCCTTGTAAATCTTTTCTGACTCCCTTCAAGATTCACAATATCTTTCCGATAGGAGGGAAATGAGAATTGAATGCAGTACTGCAAATGTGGCCAAACTAGGTGCTGTACAGCAGCAACATGACCTCTCAACTCATACAGTCAAAGCACTGGCCAGCAAAGGTAAGCATACGAAATACCTTCTCCACTATCCTATCTACCTGCGATTCTACTTTCAATGAACAATGAACCTGGATTCCAAGGTCTCTTTGATCAGGAACACCCCTCAGGACCTTACCATTAAGTGCATATGTCCTTTCCTGATTTGCATTTCCAAAATGCATCACCTCACATTTACCTAGATTAAACACCATTTGCCACGCCTCAGCCCATCAGCCCATCTGATCAAGGTCCCATTTTACTCTGAAGAAAACCTTCTTTGCTATCCACTAAACCATCAATTTTGATGTTATCTGCAAACTTACCAACTATAGCTGCTAAGTTCGCATCCAAGTGATTTATATAAATCGTGAAATGTAGTAGATCCAGCACTGATCTTTGTAGAACACCTTGGTCACAGATCTCCGTTGGAAAAGCATCCTTTCACCACCACCCTCTGTCTCCTAACTTCGAGCCAATTTTGTATCCATATGGCTAGTTCTCCCTGTATTCCATGTGAACTAAACTTGTTAACCAGTCTGCCATGTGGAAAATTGTCAAATGTCTGACCGAAGTCCATATTGACAAGGTGCACATCTCAGCCTCAATGAATCCTCTTAGTCAATTCTTCAAAAAAAAACTCAGTCAGTTTAGTGAGAGACGATTCCCCAAGCTTCAAGCCATGTTGCCTATCCCTTATCAGTCCTTACCATTCAAAATACATGCAAACCTTGTGCCTCATAATCCTCACCAACAATTTGCCCTCCACTGACAGTTTTTCCTTACCATCCTTCTTAAATGGTTTTAGTAATTGCACCAAGTTAGCAAATCTCATATTTTCCGGTCCCTCACCTGTGACAATTGACAATGCGAATATCTCAGCAAGGGGCCCCAGCAATCACTTCTCTCGCTCCCAAAGAGTTCTAGGGTACACCTGATCCGGTCCTGGGGATTTTCCCACTTTTACAGGCTTTACGAAGTCTAGCATCTCCTCCTCTGTAATGCAGACACTTTTCACGATACCACTGTTATTTGCATATCCTTCTGCACAGTCAAAATGCTTGTTCAGTGTCGCCTCCATCTCCTGTGGTTTCGCACATTGGCAGCTTTGCTAATCTTAAAGTGGCCCAAAACTCTTCGGAGTTATTCTTTTCTCCTTAATGTATGGGTAGAGTACATTTGGATTCTCCTTAACCCTATTTGCCAAGACTATCTCATGTCCCCATCATGGCCTCCTTATTTCCCGCTTAAGTATACTCCGACTGGCTTTAGACTCACTGGACATTGACTTTAAATATGGAATTAAGAGGCTAATGATGATGATAAATACATTTTTGATTTTTGGAAAAACTCAACTGATGTGCTTGAAGTAAGTAAACTGTCATCCTCACCTGTCCTTGGTTACATGTGACTCCAGACCGACAACAATGTGTTTGACTCTTAACTGCCCTCTAGGCAATTAGTGATCGGCAATAAATGCAGGCCCAACCAGCGATACCCTCATCCCGTGAATGAATCCTGAAAAAAATCCTTGATTCCTACTCTCTCTACCTGACATATGTTTCCCTCTTATCTGTGACCAGACCCTCAATTTCTCCAGTCCTCCAGCATTCCTTACACTTACCAGCCTTACCCTTCAACCTAACAGGGACATACTGTCTCTGGGCTCTTGACATCTCATTTTTGAAGGCTTTCCTCTTCTCTGTTGGCCCCTGATTTGTGAATATCTGTCCCAATCCAGTTTGTAAGTTCTTGCTGATATCATCAAAATTGACCTTCCTCCAATTTTGAACATTATCTTTTAGACCCTGTTCATTCTTTTCCATTCTATTTTAAAACTATTCGAATTATGATTATTTGTCCGAACGTGCTTCCCAACTGATACCTCAGTCACCTTACCTGCCTTATTTCCCAAGCGTAGTTCATGTTTAGCTCATTCTCTGTGATAGAGAGTATTGGATAAGCAAATTCAGCTTTGTTATCATGAGTGGGGTCAGCAGTGTATTCGACTCGTTGGATTGAATCTGACAATAATTCATCTCCTAGCCATTTTCACTGAGTGTGACAGAGGGATCGACTGCACAAAGCCGAGCTAGTTTCCTGATGCTATCTTATCAAACTTTTCTCATTAACCCCTACCCCATGGTTTCCCTCTCATTCAATGCTAGCCAGATTCTCCCACCCATCATGTCTGGAGGTACTCACGATCGCCCAGATACCCCTGGATATTCCGTGACCCCTGGCACTGGTGCCACCTTTAAAAGGCCAATGGTCACACGGTTGAGCTTTCACAGTTTGGAGCTGCCCTGCACAGTTTACCCTGAGCATGGCAATTAAGGGGCAATTACATTACGGTTTGTCGACAAGGGCACGGAGATCCTGGGGGATGGGCTAGTACAGAGCGGGACCATTCTCTTCCCAGAGGGCGCCACACCACCAGACCCACCGAGCATGGCCTGAGCTCCCCACCCAGCTCAGTGCGGTATCTGCGGTCTGAAGAAATGTCCAGCAACACAGGACAAGCATCAATAACCTTCCCCGCTCTGTCAGGATAAGGGTCACCCTATTCTCTCTGCTCCCTCACACTCACTGTATATCTGTTGCAGCAGTGAACCAGAACAAGGCTCATGCTTCACCACTCTCACTGCTGCATGCAGCACCTTCCCCCGCCTATCTCTCTCTCTCTCTCTCTCATCTCCTCTCCATTATTCCTCCCCCGACACTAATAACACTGCATAGATACAACACTATAGACTGACTCCCTCCAGACACGTCACCATTTCTCCCCCCACCTACACCAGCACTAACAACAGCGCCACCCACTCCTACCCTCCCTGCCTCCCCTTCTCCCATTCCAGGAGAAACAGCCTGGAATAGGACACAATGGGCCTCGCCAGGTGATGGAGTGTCCGATATCCATTCCCTCCCCCCCTCCCTCCGCCATGTGAGGAGGACCATGGCATGAACCGGAGAGGACTGGGATGTCTCGTGTGGAAATTCTGAAACATCCACAACCCATCAACCGAGTAAGGAGCAATGTTCAGTGAAGGGAAATTCTCACTTTAACCCACTGGCAGCTCCGTTTCCCCCCGGCACAACTTAGAAGCCGTGGCCCTGATGCCATCTCCCTTTTGTGTTGAGCTGGTACAAATGGAATCCCCACGGTTTCTGTGGGCATGATGGTGGGCTCACATCACATCGTCACCACCACCTCCCAGGAAGCTAGCACGGAGACTCCTTCCTCCTGTAAACAGCTCAGATACTGACACTAATTTGTGAAATTTAACGCTACCCCCACTTGTCCTGATGTCTTTGATAATCTGTGCTCATATATCCAGCACCCTTTGCTTTTGCACCTCCTTCATAACAGTGCAGCCTGTTTAATGTTACCTTTCAATGTCCTTCCTACCAAAGAGCATCACCTCACACTGTTCTGCTTTGATCTGCATCTGCCACACACCTGAACTCGACACCAAAATATAACTTTCCTGTTGGAGTTCCACGCCGTCCTCAAAAAAAACTTTACAATTCTTCCAGTTTTGATATCTGGAAAGACTAAAATTGTCCTACAATCATACTCCACAGAAATACTGACACACACCAGATAGAACGATTGAAATATTGACAAGGACACCGTGGAGCGAGAGAAATATCGACACTCTCCATGTCTGTGTTAGTGTCAATGAATGGTGAGTGCCTCTATGTGTGTGTATTCGTGTGTGTATCTGTGTGTGGCAAGTCTGGCAGTCTCTGTGGTGCTTAAAGTGATGTAATGTCCCCTGACACGAGTTCGGAGTAAGGGTCACTCGATCCAAAACGTCAATTTTCATTTCTGTCCAAAGATGCTTCCAGAGCTGCCGGGCTTTCTGTTGTTGTCAATCTCTGTTGCAATCCCAATCCCAACCCCCACCTCCCATCTCCCATCTCCCACATCCCACTTCCCACGCCACTGTAATCATGGTGGTAAAGTGTTCAAACCATCAGGAATTCAGTTTGGGAGGGAGAGAGAGGGCAGTAGTTCACAGCACAATCCAATCTAAATTCTGATTGCACCAAACACACACACACACACACACACACACACACATACACACACACACACACACACACACACACACACACACACACACACACACACACACACACACACACACACACACCTGGAAACGTTTTCCAACACACAGTGTACTCATTAAAGCAGATTTCCATTGCAATCATATCCAAGCAAATCCGAGTGAGCCACATTGCAAGGCGATGAGATTAATTTTAATGCACTTCCTGTAACTTGCAATTTTTAATGTCTTACTCTTACAAGTAACCTTATATGTGAGAAAGAATTGGAAAGATCTAAACCAGGCTAGCAGAGTGTGGGATTGGATCACTTTAAAGAAAAGAGGGAAAGGGAGAGGAAGGGAGAGCGGTTTTGACCCCATTTCAGTGATTCACCCCAAAAACAAGAAGAGTTCCCATTGCACAGAGATGCCGAAACAGAGATTCACACACTAATGCAGGAACACATGTAACAAGCACAGAGAGATAGACATGCACACAGTGGTACATAGCGATATATGTAGACACATGGGAATAGACAACCACAAACAGAAACATGCAGATACATACCTGAACATGCAAACACACATAGACTCATCGAGTTAAACAGGATATTTGCAAACAGACCTATTGGCCCATACAGTCCATGCTGGCAATAATTCCAAACTAAACCAGTCTCATCTGCCTGCGCTTGGTCCAGATTTGTCCAAACATTCGCTTATCCCTGTACTTAATCAAATGCATTTTAAATGAAGTAACGTTACCCACAATCCATCACTTCCTCAGGAAGTTCACTCCCTACATGAACCACATGCTGTGTAAAAAAAAAATCTCATGGGTCCTGATCAGGTGGACCCAATAATTCTATAGGAAGCTGTGGAAGTGATTGCAGGGCCCCTTGCTGAGATGTTTTTTTTTATCATGAACACCTACAGGTGAAAAGCTGGAATTCATGAGTTTGACTAAAGTTGAGCTATTAAACAAAACGGAAAGGAAGAGCTAGGGAACTATAGGTTGGTGAGCCTGATATCAGTGGTCGGCTCGTTGTTGGAGGGAATCATGAGGTAGAGGATTTATATGCATTTGGAAAGACACATTAGGTATAGGCAAATGTGTGGACTGTAAATGCTGGAGATGAGAGTCGAGATTAGAGTGGTGCTGGAAAAGCACAGCAGGTCAGGCAGCATCTGGGGAGCAGGAAAATAGACATTTTGGGCAAAAATGCTTTATCAGGATAGGCAAATTGGGTTGTGCCTGGAAAATCATGTCTCACTAACTTGATTGTTTTTTTGTTGAGAAGTAACGGAGAGGATTGATGAAGGCTGAACGCTGGATGTGATCTATATAGACTTCAGTTAGGCATTCGACAAGGTTCTGTATGGGAGACTGGTTAGCAAGATTCGGTCACATGGAATACAGGAGGAATTAACCAGTTGGATACAGAACTGGCTTAAAAGTCGAGGACAGCGGGTTGTGGTGGAGAGTTGTTTTTCAGACTGGATGCCTGTGACCAGTGGAGTGCCACAAGGATCGGTGCTGGTTCTGTTACTTTTCATCATGTATATACATGATTTGGATATGAACATAGGAGGTATATTTCGTAAGTTTGCAGATGACACCAAAATTGGAGGTATAATAGCCAACAAATAAGGTTACCTTAGATTACGGCAGGATCTTGATCAGATTGGCCAATGGACCGAGGAGTGGCAGACAGCATTTAACTTAGATAAATGTGAGATGCTGCATATGGGAAAGGCAAATGAGGTCAGGATTTAATTTACTTAATGGTAAAGTAATGGGGAGTGTTGCTGAACAGTGACCTCAGCGTACAAGTTTATAGTTCCTTGAAAGTGGATTTGCAGGTAGATATAATAGTGAAGAAAATATTTGGTATGTTATTGGTCAGTGCATTTTGTATATGAGTTATGAGACTGGATTACGTATGTACAGTACATTGGTTAGACCACTTTTCGAATACTATATGCAATTCTGATTTCCCTGCTGTCGGAAGGATATTGTGAAACTTGAAAGGGTTCAGAAAGGGTTTAAAAGGATGTTGCCAGGATTGCAGGTTTTGAGCTACAGGGAGAGGCTGAATAGGCTGAGGCTGTTTTCCCTGGAGCATCAGAGGATGAGGGCTGACGTTAGAGGTTATTAAAATCATGGGTGCAGTGGTTAGAGTGAATAGCCAAGGCCTTTTCCCAAGGGTAATGCAGTCGAAAACTAGATGGCAAAAATTTAAGGTGGGATGGGAACGACATAAAAGGGATCCAGTGGGCAAAATCCTCATGTAAAGGGCCGTTGTGTGCAACGAGTACCAGAGGAAGGTGTGGAGGCTGGCACAGTTACAACATTTAAAAGGCATCTCGATGGGCAGATGATGGGAAGGTTTCAGATGGAAATGGGGAAAATGCTGGAAAATGGGAGGAGATTAATTTTGGCTATCTGGTCTGCATGGACGCGTTGGACCAAAGGGTCTATTTCCATGCTATACAGCTCTATGACGCTATGTCTTTTTAGAAACGTGCTCCTCTTATCTTAAAACAATCCCCTACTCGAGGGAAAAGACACCTACCATTCAACATTATCGATACCCCTCATGATATTATAAACCTCTATAAGGTTACCTCTCAGCCTCCTATGCTGAAGTCGATAATGTCCGAGTCTATCAAACCTGTCTGTATAACTCAAACACTCCATTCCCAGCAATATCCTGATAAATATCATCTGAACTCTCCCGATCTTGATAATATCCTTTATATAACAGGGCGACCAGAACTGTACACAGTCCTCCAGGACATGCCTCGCGAATGTCCTATGCAACCTGAGCATACCGTCCCAACTCCTGTGCTCAAAGGACTGTCCATTGCTATTTGTCACGTATATAAATGGTTTGGATATGAACATAGGAGATATAGTTAGTAAATTTGCAGGTGACACCAAAAGTGGAGGTGTAGTGGACAATGATGAAGGTTTTCTCAGAGAAAAATGGGATCTTGATCAGATGGGCCAATGGATTGAGGAGTGGCAGATGGAGATATATTTAGATGAATGAGAGGTGCTGCATTTTGGAAAAGCAAATCAGAGCAGGACACATACACTTCATGGTAAAGTCCCGGGGAATGTTGCTGAACAAAGAGACCTTGGAGTACAGGTTCATAGTTCCTTGAAAGTCGAGTCGCAGGTAGATAGGATATTGAAGGTGTTTGGCATGCTTTCCTTTATTGTACTGAGTACAAGATTTGGGAGATCATGTTGTGGCTGTAAAGGACATTGGTTAGGCCACTTTTGGATTATTGTGTGCAATTCTGGTCTCATTCGTATAGGAAAGATGTTGTGAAACTTGGAAGGGTTCAGAGAATATTTACAAGGATGCTGCCAGGGCTGGAGGATTTGAGCTTTAGGGAGAGCCTAAATAGGCTGGGGCTGTTTTCTCTTAATCATTGGAGGCTGAGGGGTGAATTACAGCCGTTCATAAAATCATGAGAGGCATGCATATGGTCAATAGGGAATGTATTTTCCCTGAGTTGGGCGAGTCCAAAACTAGACGACATCGGTTTAGGGTGAGAGGGGAAAGATTTAAAAGGAATCTCAGGGGCAATTCTTTTTGCACTGAGGGTGATGCGCGTATGGAATGAGTTGCCAGAGGAAGTAATGGAGGCTGGTCAAATTAAATTATCGTATTTTAAAGGCGTGCAGATGAGAATATGAATAGGAGGGCGTCAGAGGGATATGGGTAACGCGTTGGAAAATTTAACGAGATTAGGTTAAGATATCTGGTTGACATGGACGAGTTGGACCAGAGGGTCTGTTTCCACGCAGTCCCTCTCTATGACTCTATGTCTCTATTATGAAGGCCAGCAAGCGAAACACCTTCATAACCACCCTGTCTACACATGATGCAAACCTCAAAGAATTATGGCTGAAACCCTAGGTCGTTCTGTTCTACAACACTACCATTGGCTCAACTTTTCATTGTATATGAAAACTACACTACCTTGCATTTATCAACATTAAACTCCATCTGCCATTCTTCAGCCCAGTGAGTGATAGTACTGGGGAAGAAAGGATGGAAAGAAATCAGCTGTCTTGTATCATTTAATGGTTTTAGGAAGTGAACAGTCACACATTAGAGGTGGGAAACAGTGATCGGTGTTTGAGGTCAGAAAGTATGCGCTCTCTGTGTCTCTGATGGTCAGTATTGATATCTATTCGAGATATTTATGTAGACAGGCCAACAAGAGGTGAGGCTATACTGGATTTGGTTCTAGGTAATGAACCAGGCCAGGTGTTAGACTTGGAGGTAGGTGAGCACTTCGGGGACAGTGACCACAACTCGGTGACTTTTACTTTAGTGATGGAGAGGGATATGTGTGCGCCGCAGGGGAAGAGTTATAGCTGGGGGCAGGGAAATTATGATGCAGTGAGGCATGACTTAGGATGTGTGGATTGGAAAAACAGGCTTCAAGAGAAGAACACTAATGAGATGTGGGGATTGTTCAAGGAGCAGCTACTACGTGTCCTCGATAAGTATGTACCAGTCAGGCATGGTGTAAAGGGCCTTGTGAGGCAGCCGTGGTTTAGTAAGGAATTGGAATCCCTTGTGAAAGGGAAGAAGGCGGCATATGTAAAGATGAGGTGTGAAGGTTCAGTTGGGGCGATAGAGAGTTATAAGGTAGCCAGGAAGGATCTAAAGAGAGAGCTAAGAGAAGCGAGAAGGGGACATGAAAAGTCTTTAGCTGGTAGGATTAGGGAAAACCCAAAGGCTTTCTATAGGTATGTCAGGAATAAAAGGATGACTAGGGTAGGTATCGGTCCAGTCAAGGATAGTAGTGGGAAGTTGTGTGTGGAGGCGGAGGAGATTGGAGAGACACTAAATCAATACTTTTCATCAGTATTCACTCAGGAACAGGACACTGTTGCTGATGTGAATATGGAGTCACAAATGATTAGAATGGATGGCCTGGAAATATGCAGGGAAGAGGTTCTGGGAATATTGGAAAGGATGAAAATAGATAAGTCTCCTGGGCCTGATGGCATTTACCTTAGGATCCTATGGGAAGCTAGGGAGGAGATAGCAGAGCCATTGGCCTGGATTTTTATGTCGTCATTGTCAACGGGAATAGTACCAGAGGACTAGAGGATAGCGAATGTGGTCCCCTTGTTCAAGAAAGGGAGTAGGGATAGCCCTAGTAACTATAGGCCAGTGAGTCTGACTTCAGTGGTGGGCAAAGTCTTAGAGAGAATGGTAAGGGATAAGATTTATGAACATCTGGATAGGAATAACGTGATCAAGGATAGCCAGCATGGTTTTGTGAAGGGCAGGTCGTGCCTCACAAACCTTATTGAGTTCTTTGAGAAGGTGACTAAGGAAGTGGACGAGGGTAAAGCAGTAGATGTTGTGTATATGGATTTTAGTAAGGCGTTCGATAAGGTTCCCCATGGTAGGCTAATGCTAAAACTACGGAGGTATGGCATTGAGGATACATTAGAGGTTTGGATTAGGAATTGGCTGGCTGGAAGGAGACAGAGGGTAGTAGTTGATGGACTATGTTCATCTTGGAGTGCAGTTACTAGCGGGGTACCACAAGGATCTGTTTTGGGACCATTGCTTTTTGTTATCTTTATAAATGATCTAGAGGAAGGCTTGAAAGCTGGGTAAGCAAGTTTGCGGATGACACAAAAGTCGGTGGAGTTGTGGATAGTGAGGAAGGAAGTGGTAGGTTACAGCGGGATATAGATAAGTTGCAGAGCTGGGCAGAAATGTGGCAAATGGAATTCAATGTAGCTAAGTGTGAAGTCATTCACTTTGGTAGGAGTAACAAGAAGATGGATTACTGGGCTAATGGTAGGCTACTTGGTAGTGTAGATGAGCAGAGGGATCTTGGTGTCCATGTACACAGATCTCTGAAAGTTGCCACCCAGGTAAATAGTGCTGTGAGGAAGGCATATGGTGTACTGGGCTTTATTGGTAGAGGAATTGAGTTCCGGAGTCCTGAGGTCATGTTGCAACTGTACAAGACTCTGGTGCGGCCTCATCTGGAGTATTGTGTGCAGTTTTGGTCGCCATACTATAGGAAGGATGTGGAGGCATTGGAACGAGTGCAGAGGAGGTTTACCAGGATGTTGCCTGGAATGGTAGGAAAATCTTATGAGGAAAGGCTGAGGCACTTGGGGCTGTTCTCATTGGAGAAAAGAAGGTTTAGGGGAGATTTGATAGAGGTGTATAAGATGATTAGGGGTTTAGATAGGGTCGACACTGAGAACCTTTTACCGCTAATGGAGTCAGGTGTTACTAGGGGACACAGCTTTAAATTAAGGGGTGGTAGGTATAGGACAGATGTTAGGGGTAGATTCTTCACACAGCGGGTTGTGAGTTCATGGAATGCCCTGCCCGTATCAGTGGTGAACTCTCCTTCTTTATGGTCATTTAAGCGGGCATTGGATAGGCATTTGGAAGTTATTGGGCTAGTATAGGTTAGGTAGGATTCGGTCGGCGCAACATCGAGGGCCGAAGGGCCTGTACTGCGCTGTATCCTTCTATGTTATATGTTCTATGAAAGGCTGAGGTACTTGGGGCTGTTCTCATTGGAGAAGAGAAGGTTTAGGGGAGATTTGATAGAGGTGTATAAGATGATTAGGGGTTTAGATAGGGTCGACACTGAGAACCTTTTACCGCTAATGGAGTCAGGTGTTACTAGGGGACACAGCTTTAAATTAAGGGGTGGTAGGTATAGGACAGATGTTAGGGGTAGATTCTTTACACAGCGGGTTGTGAGTTCATGGAATGCCCTGCCAGTAGCAGTGGTGAACTCTCCTTCTTTATGGTCATTTAAGCGGGCATTGGATAGGCATTTGGAAGTTATTGGGCTAGTGTAGGTTAGGTAGGATTCGGTCGGCGCAACATCGAGGCCCGAAGGGCCTGTACTGCGCTGTATCTTTCTATGTTCTATGTTCTATGTTCTATGTTCTATCCTTCATAGTGCAGTGTGTGCCTGCAGGATTTCTTTCCCTTATATTGCAGACTACAGACAATAGCCATTTAATCAGGAAATAATAGTCAAGTATTTAAAGATGTTCATAGTTTATCTCGAAGGCAGAGCACATAAACTCGACATCCTACAATTGAGGCAAGTACCTTGCATTTTTTAAACAACCTTATTAGTCTAACTGTGTTATTCATTAAAGTGAACCAGATTTTGATGAATCCATACGAACTGAAAGCTGTCACTTAAAATTAAAACTTTGGGCCTGGTTTAGGATTTGTGTAGTCGGTAGTGTCCCTACCTCTGATGCAGAGCCCTGGATTCTATTTCAATTCCTGAACTTGTCTGAACGTGTCCCTGGCTCGAGACCAGACAGTCTGGATTCAGGTGTAGAGGCGTGTCACAGCATGTCAGAACAGGCTGATGAACAAACACACAGGAGAATAATGTGGGAAGTTAAGGGACTGTTGTAGAGTGGTGGTAGGGTCCCTAACTCTGGCTGCAAAGCTTTAGCTTCAAATCCTACTAGAGATGTTTTATAATATGTTTGAACACGTTGACTAAAATGAGTTTAGAATTGTGATTTGATCGAGATGGACGAGGTTTCAGTATTGATTCCAGAATTTAAGTCCCGGATGACTGAATGCACAGGCCCTGGGTTGGAGTCACATTTGGACCTTCTAGAAGTTTATAAATTCATGTAGGGCATGGATAGGGTGAGTAGTCAAAATCTTTTCCCCACGTTTGGAAGTCCAAAATTAGAAGGCACAGATTTAATGTGAGAGGGGAAAGATTTTAAAGGGAGCTCAAGGGCAACTTTTTCACTCAGAAATTGGAGTGTGTGTATGATGTACTGCCGGAGGAAGTGGTGGAGGTTGGTATAATTACAACATTTAAACAGCACCCAGATGGGTATATTAATAGGAATGATTTAGAAGGATATGGGCAAATTGCTTGTAAATAGATCTGATTCCCTACAGTGTAGAAACAGGCCCTTTTGCCCAACAAGTCCACACCAACGCTCTGAAGAGTTACTCACCCAGAACCATCTACCCACATTTACCCCTGACTAATGCTACTATCACTATGTGCAACTTAGCGTAGCCAATTCACCCAATCTGCATATCTTTTGACTGTGGGAGGAAACCAACGCAGACACTGGGAGAATGTGCAGACTCCACACAGTCAGTCACCTTGTAGTATGAGGCAGCAGTGCTAAGCACTGAGCCATTGCTCCGATCCAAATAGGGCACGATTAGTTTAGGAAATCAGGTTGCATGGACGGGTTGGTCAAAAGTGTTTGCTTCCGCGCTGTACTACTCTAAGATTCGTTAAGCCATTTCATCAAGGTCCCTGTGTCATCTTCACTGTCCACTATATAGCCAATCTTGGTTTCATCCACGATCTTTCTAACCACGCCTTCCATAATTCTCATCTGAATCATTTGTATAAATGACAAACAAAAATGGATTGAGCACAAGTCCCTGTGGAACACCACTGTGCAGTGTCACAAAGCTGGTCCCTTTTCTCAAAGATACTGTGACCTTGATTTTTTTTTAAGAGGGGTCGTAAGTAGCTCCCACCTCCAAGCTGACTGGTTTGGTCCAGGGATTAAACGGTTTTGTGATTAAAGGTATAATGAAAGGGGAGTGGTGAGCTCTCTCGGTGAGCTGTTCAGTACCAGTTTGGAGTTCAGCTGTGTGGTCAGGCTCTCTCTCTCTCTCTCCCTCCTTCTGCCCTTCTAACTTCAACCAGTAAGCATATGTTCCATTTTGTACAGTTTTTAAGGGGGGGGGGAGGTGTTGCTTATTGGGACTGTTGTGTACATTCAGAACACCTAATTAAGTCTACTTCTGTAGGGGTTCTTTATTCTGTTCTTTGTGTTTCATTGTGTAATTTTGTAAATTAGCTTTTTGTCTATTTTCAAAACCTGATAGTCAACATAGCTAGGTTACTCTGGGTAATTTTCACTGTGCACTTACTGAAACAAATTGCAAAGTTATGGTCTCCGCTGCCGACTTAAGAATGTTTTGACTGAGCTGACCTAGTCCATAGCAGCAGGCCTCCAGTCTGAGAAACAACCATCCTCAACAATGCTGTCTCCTGCTATTAGGCAAACACACACACACGTACATTACCCACACGCGCACACACACACAGACACACACATAGAGACACACACAGGTAGACAGACACACACTCAGACACATGCACAGAGACACACATACGCGCACAGACACACATACAAAGATGCACACACACACAAAGTCACACAGCCACATGCACACCACAGACACACACAGAGACAACACATGCCCACAGGCACATACGGACACACAAAGAGAGACACACACGGGCATATATACACACACATAGACACATTAACGACTATAGGATATAACGTGATAAGTTATGCTTAAAGATGGGATCAAAGCTTGTTGTGAAAAGGCAGAAGAATGGGCTTGAAAAACATGACAGCCATAATCAATCGCTCAGTAGACTGGATGGGCTAAATTGCCTTTTTTCTGTTCTAATGTTTTACAGTGTATGGTACATGCATTTGTCTGTGTTTGTGCGTATATTGTATGTGCATGTTCTGTGTGTATGTATCCGTGCTTATGTGTCTGTGTTTTTGTGTGTTTGAGTGTGTCTGTGTGTACATGTCTATGTGCGTGTTTGAGTGTGTCTGTGTGTGCATGTCTATGCATGTATTTCAGTATGGCTGTGTCTGTGTCTGTGTGTGTGTGTGTGTGTGTGTGTGTGTATATGTGTGTGTGTCTGTGTATGTTTGTGCTCCTCAGTATTTTTAGAAATGGAAATATTAATGTACATTTTTGTAATTTCTATTCTGTTTGACATTCACCTTTCCATCATAGTTTGAGGAACTTTGCTTTATCATGAATTTGTTATTTTAACAAATGAAGGAAATCAACCTGACCTCTTCCGAGGCTGACCCTGACCCAGTATGAGACCTAGATCATTGACCATATCCTTAGCCTGGTTGCACCGATAATTTGCTGTGACCAATGGAGGAGAGCTGTAGAAAAGAAAACCGTTACACAACAACCCAAGGAACTCTGGAGCAGTGAGCCTGACATCAGTGGTTGGTGAGTTGTTGGAGGGGATTCTGAGGGATAGCCAACTGCATGCATTTTCAAAGGCAAGGATTGATTGGTGATAGTCACCATGGCTTTTTGCATGAAAAATCGTCTCGCACTAATTTGACTGAGTTCGTTAAAGAGGTGACAGAGCAGATTAATGAAGCCAGTGTTGTAGGTGGTTTCCATACAGACTAGGACAAATTGTTCAACAAGATTCTGCATATTAGGCAAGTTAGTAAGGTTCGGTCACATGGGAACCAGCGCACCCAAGCCAATTTAATACAAAATTAGATTGTAGGGAGGAGACAGAGGTTGGTAGAGGATTGCTTTTCAGAGTGGAGGCCTGTTTTAAGGTACGACGGGAAATATTTTAGATGGAACTTAGACACAATGTTTTCATACAGAGGGAGGTGTTCATATGGAATTATCTGTCGAGGAAGTGGTGGAGTCTGGCATCTGGATGGGTATCTGAATAAGGAGGTTTAGAGGAATATGAGCAAAATGCTGTCAAATCAGACTCGATCATAATGGGAAGTCTGGTCAGCACTTAGACATTTGCATGCTATCTGACTATACGAGGGATGTGCATAAATTCTAAACAGGCATTTCAAGTGGAAGTTCTCTTCCCCAAATGTTTGAGATGTCTATTTGTTTACATTTATTGAATGTTGAGTTAGGTAAATATTGGACAGAGAAGTGCGTCATCGATAATGGCACACAGAGAGGAAAGTGAAGCTTGAGACCACAACCTGATCAGCCACAATCTTCATCCCTGGTAGAGAATGCTCAAAGTTTCTAATGACCCACTCCTGCTCCTCAGTTCCATGATTCTGTGTTCCATTCAGCCCATCAAACCTGCTAGGCAGGAGCATTTAGAGGCTGCTTACTCCTATCACCTGGTGCACAGACACAGAGGAGACCATTCAGCCCCTCAAAACTGTCAAACACAGTTTGGGCTAGTTTGGAAAGTGTAATTAGAAAACCCAGGTTGGGGTGTGAAAGAGGCTCCTCATCACTCCGCACTGAGAACATAGAACCTTAAAAAGCCTTAAAAAGTGTGAAGCAATTTATTTGGAAGATTGCATTTGCTTAAAGAATACAGGGCTAAAGGCAGAATTCTTGGCAGTATGGAGTGACAGAGGGATCTTGGGGTCATTTTTCAAACATAGAACATAGAAAAATACAGTGCAGAATAGGCCCTTTGGCCCTCGATGTTGCGCCGATCCAAGCCCACCTTCCAAGCCCACGATCCAAGCTTCCCCTTTCTGCAATTTGTGCTTCATTTATTGGTCAAATTGTAGACCCAGTTTCACTGTGAGTACAGCCCCATTCCTCACCCATAGATGGTCCAGAAAATCAGGCAATATTCAATAACAGAGTTTCAAGGAAAATAATACCCTCTACTTTCAAATAGCAGAACGTGAGAACATCACAAACAGGAGTATGTCATTCATCCACACCATCCGCACACACCGACAACCCCCACCACCCCACACCCGCAAGCCTGTCTTGCCCCACAATAATATCATAAGGTCTAATATCCTCTTTCATGTCCAATTCTTCACAGCCATCAACTCTCTGACTGGTTATAAAGCACTCCATGCCCTCACACCGCGACCTGTTGATATAAGCAAAAAATGTGAACACAAGGGCCCAGGGAAGAGTGTCTGGCCCTGACATCAAGGCAGCGTTTAATTGCGGTCGGTCTCAAGGAGCCTGAGCAGGATTGCACTTAATGGCAATGAGTTGTAAACGCCCCTGGTTAGAGTGATTTAAAGCATAAAGCACAATGATTGTGCTTTGTGTACATAAATCCATGCAGTCCTGGTCATGTCTGCAAAAGATCCTCAAGGACGCTTCCTCAGCACAAATAGCTTCAGCTGTTTCTCAAATGTCTTGTCCACAGCATTAGATTACAAAGTGTGTGTGTGTGTGTGTGTGTGTGTGTGTGTGTGTGTGTGTGTGTGTGTGTGTGTGTGTGTGTGTGTGTGTGTGTGTGTGTGTGTGTGTGTGTGTGTGTGTGTGGGGTAGGGTGTGGGATGGTTACAGAAAATCATGCAATATTCAGAAAACAAGACGCCTTCAGCTCCTGAACCAGTCTGTCTCCATGTGCAGCAAGACCTGGACAACATTCAGGTTTGTTCTGTTGAAGTGTTGGTAACATTCATGTAACAGTACTGCTGGACACATGGAACAGAATGCTGGCCTTGTTAATGAAATGCACCTCACAAGAACAACTGACAGGAATCTGAAGTATTAAAGTTAACCATTCGACCCAATCTGATTTCTAAAGCAGTTTCAAGCGAGACTCTCCCTTTGTCCTATGCTCCTAACCTCTTGACAACATCATGAACCTTTCCTGAGTGCTTTTCCAGTGCTGTTTAAAAGTCACATATGGAAAACTGTGTACAATAATCTGAAAGGAAAAGTCGTCATGCTCATGAGAACCCTGTCATATTTTTTTCGGTATCTAAAGACAAAAGAAATGTAGAAGCTAGCATCAAGAGTAAGGAATCAAAACAGCTCCATCATGTGATAAGATCGTGGATGATCTGATTGTGCCTCAATCACACATTCCTTCTTTGCCCTGACAATGTTGGTGCGTCACTCTTAGTCAAAAATCTGCCTGCCTCTGTTTGAAGAATATTTAATGTCTTATTCCCCAATGCTATCTGGGAAGATAATTGTACAAAGACACAACACTCTGAGAGGATGACACCAAATCGCCATCTTCTTAAAAGAGTCATTTTTCAGTTTTATAGGCCGTCCACTCATGGTAATCTCTCACAGAAGCTGAAATATTGTTTTAGAATTCAACTTGAAAAGACTACTTGGAATATTCTGAGGTTAAACAAGATCACATGTTGTTCACCTAAAGCCAAGCTGATCCAGAGCCAGTCATTTCAAGATTTCCTCTTGCAATAAATGCTCCTCACAAGAGTCAACTGCGTGTATCTTCTCTGGACAGCATTTCATATATTTCATATCACTGAGGCCATCGCTCTCTCGATATGTTTACACCGCTACATTGTAAATCTGTAGAAAATCGACCCTACTTTTAAATGTATTCTGTTTCAGAAAGTTTCAACATTTGTTTCAGCTCCCTAAAAATTTGATGTGCACGTAAAGTTTTTATTTTGTAATCCAGGTGCCTGTTTCCTCCATGTCTCAAGCCAATCTCTCTACTGAAATAATACACTACGCTTCCATTCAACTCACCAATATCTTTTAGCGCTGATGGATTTTTTCTACTATGTTCCATACACCAGTATTTGACTGTTCACTTGACCCACCTTAATCTCCTATAGACTCATATCTTCATATCTTCCTTCTCGAACAGTTTCAAGTTTGGATTCTTCCGTAATACAGACAGAATATTTGGCCAAAGAAATTCACTGTGGCCATATTGCAAAGTAATTGACAATGAAATATTATTACACCATGTCTAAACTATAAATTTGAGACAATGCTAAAGTGTTTTGCAGTCGCATCACTCAGTTCAATTACTTAAAATAGAGTCAGATGGTGGGGAATGTGTGTGGGTAGAATTGAGGAACCGTAAAATTGAAAACCCGTAGTTGGAGTTATATACAGGTCTACAAATCGTGATCAGAAGCTGGGGCACATGATAGACGAGGAGATAGAAACAATATGTAGGAAAGGCAAAGTTACAGTGACTGCAGGGATTTCAATAGGCAGATGGACTGGGAAAATCAGTTGTAGTGGTTTGCAAGGAAAAGAATTTGTGGAATGTCTACGAGATGGCTTTTTGGAGCAGCTTATGGCGAAGGCAATGAGGGAACTGGCAATACTAGATTTAGAGCTGTGCAGTGAAGTAGACTTGATAAGGAAGCTTAAGGTGCAGGAACCTTCGGAGGCAGTAATCATAATATGATTGAACATACTCTTCAATTTGAGAGGGAGAAAGTAGAATCGGACTTAATATTCCAGCTGAATAAAGGCACCTTCAAAGACACAAGGGAGGAGCCGGGTAGAATTGACGGGCAGAGGAGCCGAGCAGGAATGACAGTGGAACAATAATGGCGGGAGTTTCTTGGAGCAATTTAGGAGTCACAGCAGAGATTTATCCCGAGGTAAAAGATGCATTGTACAGCAAGGATGAGGTAACCATGGATGACTGGGACGGTAATGGCTAGGGTAAAAGAAAAATAGAAAGCAGATAACATAGCAAAAGGCAGTGGGAAACCAGAAGATTTGGAACCTTTCAGAGAAGAACAGATGGCAACAAAATAAGAAATAAGGACGGACAAGATTAAATATGAGGTTAAGCTATCCAGCGATATAAAGGTCAACTGTAAGAGTTTCTTTCGATATATAAAGGGCAAAAGAGAAGCAGAAGTGGATATTTGGGCACTGGAAAATGACGCTGGAGAGAGAGTCCTGTGGAACAAATAATAGATGAGAAACTGAATAACGATTAAAAGAGTTGGCAAAGAAGTGGTAGATGGAGTACAACTTGGGAAAGTGCGAGGTGATGCACATTAGTAGGAACAAGACAGGCATGGACTCCTTCATAAGTGGAGAGAAAAATCAGAAGCCTGAAGTGCAAAGAGAGTTGCGAGTTCCAGACCAGGATTGTCTTTAGATAAACTTGCAGGTTGAGTCAGCAATTAGGAAGGTGTTGTATCTGGCACACAGTGTGTTTGAAATCTTATATTCAGCAAAAGAACTGAGTTAACTCTTTCAAACAATATTTGATTATTGAACACATTTAATATTATAACAATAAAATGTATTATAATGCAATGATAAACGCTACAAATGATCCTATGCTTGAACTTAACTTTGGATGATCACAAACCACCCCACTAGAAGTTGACCGGGCTCGACTTGGTGATGTCTTCTTGTTCTTCTGATGGTCTTGGAGGTGTGTTCTCTTTCCGTGGTTATTCTCGAGTTACTGCACTGTGTGGGGTTTTGTGGTGATTTTATCCTTCGAAGTCTTCACTTTTGGGAAGGTAAGGAGGATCTGTCAATGGAATGATCAGGTTCATTTACCCTGATCAATCAGACTCAACCATTGTTTGGCTCAAGGGCAATATTCCCTTGAAGGGCAATGTCACATTCAGGTCCAACTTCAGGTGAGTATTACAGGGTCTGGAGCTGTCAGGCTTGTTGGCAAACCATCTGTGTGTAACTGCAGCCTGTCTAGATTCTGCAGCATGTGGATTACCATAGAGACTTTAGTCAAAGGTGGGATCCATTTCCCAGTATGTATTAATCATTGTTCATTTTTGTAACTCCATGGTTAATCTATTATTGCCCATCGTAAGATTATTCTTTCAGGTGGTCCGCCCGGTCAGAAAGGCAAATACAGTGATGGCATTTATTTTGAGAGGACTTGAATATTAAAGCAGGGTTGGATTTCTGAGGCTCGATAAGACTCTGGTCAGACCACATTGGAGTATTGTGTACCGTTTTGTGCCCATAACTAAGGAAGGTTGTACCGTCCCTGGAGTGTGTTCAGAGGAGATTCACAAAAATGGTCCTAGGAATGAAAAGCTTAACATATGAGGTCTCTAGGTCTATACTCGCTGGAGTTTATAAGGATGAAGGGGGATCTAATTGAAGCATACAGAATACTGGTTGCCTGGTCAGAGTGGATGTTGGGAAGGTGCTTCAACTTTTAGGAGAGAAAGGACCCAAGGACATAGCCTGAGAGTCAAGAGAAGATCTTTTATAACGGAGATAAGGAGAAATGCCTTCTGTCTGAGAGTGGCGAATCTATGGTAGAATGGCAGTTTCCTTCCCTAAAGGACATTAGTGAACCAGGTGAGTTTTTCTTGCCAATCGATTCATAACCACCATCCGTCCCTTAATTCCAGATCTGAAGTCACACTCCGCCATTTGCTGTGGCAGGGTTGAACCCAGAACACCAGAAAATTATCTGGGTTTATCATATAAGAATACAGTTATAACACCACGAGGCCACTGGCTAGCCCAATCCTCCACAGTGTGACTAACTTGTGCAGTATGATTTGCTTTCATGTTATCTTTGACTTCCTTATCAAGATATGAATGACTTTTCCCCGTTATGCAATTCCTCTTCGGTCTTTAGTATCTCCCTAATTATTTGCCAAATTTGTTCAGCTGTCCCGTCTTTGACTGTTCTTTTCTCCCCCCAGTCCACACAGGTCAAATACTTCTTTAGGCCAGTATAATTATTATTGCCTAACCCTAACACTCTCTTTTATGACTCAGTCTTCACTCTTTCAATCTGAACGTGAAACTCCAGCATGTTGTGGTTACTCTTTCCAAGGCAAAGCTCATCCACCAATCCTTCCCTGTTACATAATATCAAATCTAAATTAACCTATTCTCTGGTTGGTTCCATGACATCCTGCTCTCAGAAATAGTCTCTCATACCGTCCATGAATCTTTATTCGAAGATATCTTTGTCGAAATGATTAACCGAGTCAATTTGCATGTTCAAACCACCCATAGTTACTGTTGTGCCCTTGTTACAAACCCTCACTCTTTTCTACCTCAGAAGTACTTTGGGGGGACAGTGGCTGAAAATTCCTCTTCCCAAGAGGTTTCTTCTCTTGCTTTTATTTGCACTGAGACAGATTTCAAATATGTTTTGGCGCAAAACACTTTGAAAAGGTCTGAGTTCCCACTCGCACGAACAAGTGTGTATTTTCTTTTCACTAACCACATTTCACAGTAAATATCGACGATTTAAGAGGGCTAAAAGTGGTCATGAGATTTCTTTAGCAAACAGGGTTGAGGGAAATACCATAAACTTTGTTTTCACCTATAAGGAGCAAAAGGGTAACAATATGAATGTTTGACCCACACAAGGAAAAAGGAAGAAAGTTATGCATGGAGTCAGAGAAAATGGGTGTGATTCTTAACGAGTACTTTGTATCTATATTCACCAAGGAGAGGGACATGATGGATTTTCAGGTTAAGGATAGTCTTTGAGGACTCTGGGTCAAGTCGACATAAAGACGGAGGAGGTTTTGGATATTCTAAAAGGTATTAATGTAGACAAGCCCCTAGGTCTGGGTGGGGTCTACCACATGTTACTCAGGGAATTGAGAGAGGAAATAATTGGGATTTTTAACATATATCTTTGCAGGATCCTTGAATATTGGTGAGGTCCTGGAGGACTGGAGAATTGCTAATGTTGTCCCCTTGTTTAAGAAGGGTAGCGGAGTTAATCCAGGTAATTATAGATGAGCGAGCTTGACATCAGTGGTAGGGAAGCTGCTGGAGAAGATACTGAGGGACTTGAGTAGGGTGGTTTGTTAGGGTCTGCACAGTAGGCTGATGAAGTAGGTGAAGTAGCATGGGTTTCAGGGTGTTCTATCTAGATGGATAGAGAAATGGCTGGTCAACATGAGACGGAAAGTAGTAGCTTAAGGGGATTTCTCAAAATGGTGACCTATGACCAGTGTTGTGCAACAGCAATCTGTGCTGGTACCACTGTTGTTTGTGATATATATCAATGATTTGGAAGAAGGTATCGGTCGCCTGATCAGCAAGGTTGCAGATGACACCAAGACTGTTGGAAGTAGCAGATAATGTAGGGGTCTGTCAGAGAATACAGCAGAATATAGATAGATTGGGGAGATGGGCACAGAAATGGCAGACGGAGTTCAATTTGTGCAACTGAGAGGTCATGCATTTTGAAAGATCCAGTTCAAGCGTGAACTATACAGTAAACAGAAAAGTCCTGGGGAAAATTGGCTTACAGCGAGATCTGGGTGTTCAGGTCCATTGTTTCCTGAAGATGCCAACACACGTGAGTAAAGTTTTCAAGGCGGCATATGGCCAGCTTTCCTTCATTGGATCAGGTGTTGAGTACAAGCGCTGGCAGGTCATGTTACAGTTACATGCGACTTTGGTTTGGCCGCATTTGGAATACTGTATATAGTTCTGATCACCACATTAACAAAAGGATGTGCATGCTTTGAACAGAGTGCAGAGTAGGTTCACCAGGAGGTTGCCTAGGATGGAGGGTGCTGGTTATGGAAAGAGGTTGGGTAGATTAGGATTATTTTAATTATAAAGACAAAGGTTGAGGGGGACCTAATTGAGGTCTACAAAGTCAAGAGAGATAGAGACAGGGTGGATACCAAGTTTTCCTGCCAGATTGTGAACTTATGACCCCTAGTGACTGAGTTCCAAACTGAGAGGGGAAACATTTAGGGTCTGAGGGATATATGTGGGAAGTTCTTTACACATAGGGTGGTGGCAGCCTGGAATATGTTGCCAGCGGAGGTGGTAGGGGCAGGAACGATAGGGTCATCTAAGATGGATCTGCCAGATCCATGAATAGGCAGGGAGCAGAGGGATACAGGCCCTTAGAAAATAGGTGGCAGGTTTAGAAAATAGGGGATCTGGATCAGCGCAGGCTTGGAGGTCCGAAGGGTCTGTTCCTGTGTTGGAATGTTCTTTGTTCGTCATCATTCATTCTAAAAATTACAAGTTTTCAAATAATTGTATGCTACAATTGTATAATATAAAACAATTTTTTTATTTGACAGTGCATGTCAAATTATTGTCATTGCTAAATTAGAGTCACAGAGTCATAGGGATGTACCGCATGAAAACAGACCCTTCCATCCAACTTGTCCATGCCGACCAGCTATCCCAACTCAATCTAGTCCCACCTGCCAGCACTCAGCCCATATCCCTCTAAACTCTTTCTATTCATATACCCATCCAGACGCCATCTAAATGTTGCAATTGTACCAACCTTCACCACTTCCTCTTGCAGTTCATTCCATAATCGTACCAACCTGTGTGTGAAAAAGTTGCCCCTTATGTTACTTTTATATTTTTCCTTCCCAACCTAAACCTATGCCCTCTCGTTCTGGACTCCCCCACACCAGGGAAAATATCTTATCTATTTCCCCATTTATTCCCCTCATGATTTTATAAACCTCTGTTCGGTCACCCCCTCAGCAGCCGACGTTCCAGGGAAAAGATCCCTAACCTATTCACCCTCCACCTATAGCTCAAACACTCCAACCTTGTCAACATCCTTGTAAATCTTATCAGAACCCTTCCAAGTTTCACAACATCCTACCGATAGGAAGGAGACCAGAATTGCACACAATATTCCAAAAGTGGCCTAACCAACTTTCTGTACAGCCGCAACACGACCTTCCAACCACTGTACTCAATGCTATTATCAATTAAGGAAACCATACCAAATGCCTTCTTCGCTGTCTTATCTGTTTGTGACTCGACTTTCAAGGAACAAGGAACCTGCACTCCAAGTTCTCTTTGTTCAGCAACACTCCCTTGGACCTCACAATTAAGACTTGCTTTCCCAAAATGCAGCATCTTGCGTTTAACTAAATTAAACTCTATCTAACACTCCTCAGCCCATTGGCCCACCTGATCAAAATCCAGTTGTAATCTGAAGTAACCTTCTTCGCTGTCCACTACACCTTCAATTTGGGTGTCATCAGCACATTTACTGACAATACCTCTTATACTCACGTGCAAATCATTTATATGAATGACTAAAAGTAGTGGACCCACCATCGATCCTTGTGACAGTGCACTGGTCACATGCCACCAATCTAAAAAACAACTCTCCACCACCACCCTCTGTCTGCTACTTCTAACCTGTTCTGTATCCAAATGACTAGTTCTCCCTGTACTCCATGAGATCTAACCTTGCTAACCAGTCTCCCATGGGGAACCTTATCGAAAGCCTTACTGAAGTCCATATAGATCACATCCACTGCTCTGCCCTCATCAATCCACTTTGTTTCTTCTGCAAAAAAACTCAAACAGGTTTGTGAGACATGATTTCCCATGCACAAAGCCATTTTGACTCTCCCTGATCAGTCCTTGCCTTTCCAAATACATGTACATTCTGTCCCTCAGGATTCCCTCCAACAACTTGCCCACCACTGATGTCAGGCTCACTGGTCTATAGTTACTTGGCTGGTTCTTACCACCCACGGCACGGTGGCACAGTGGTTAGCACTGCTGCCTCACAGCACCTGAGACCCGGGTGCAATTCCCGACTCAGGCGACTGACTGTGTGGAGTTTGCACGTTCTCCCCGTGTCTGCGTGGGTTTCCTCCGGGTGCTCCGGTTTCCTCCCACAATCCAAAGATGTGCAGGTCAGGGTGAATTGGCCGTGCTAAATTGCCCGTAGTGTTAGGTAAGGGGTAAATGTAGTGTTAGGTAAGGGGTAAATGTAGGGGTATGGGTGGGTTGCGCTTCGGCGGGTCGGTGTGGACTTGTTGGGCCGAAGGGCCTGTTTCCACACTGTAAGTAATCTAATCTAATCTTTCTTAAACAGTGGCACCACTTTCCCAAACCTCCAGTCTTCTTGGACATCGCCTGTGACTATCAATGTTACAAGTATCTCAGTAAGAGGCTCACCAGTCACTTCCCTAGCTTCTCACAGAATTGTCGGGTAAATCTGATCGATCAGGTCCTGGGGATTTATCCACTTTTATGCATTTCAAGGCATCTGCACTTCTCCCTCTGTAATAAGGACATTTTTTCAAGATGTCACCATCTATTTCTCTGTATTTCGACATCTCCCACATCTTTCTCCTGAGTAAACACTGATACAAAATATTCGTTTAGTATCACCCCAATCTCCTGCGGCTCCACACAAAGGCACATTGTGATCTTTGAGGGCTCTATTCTCTCTCTATTTAACCTTTTGTCCTCGATATATTTGTAAAATCCTTTTGCTTCACCGTAACTCTATTTGTCAAAGATATCTCATGTCGCCTTTTTGCCTTCCTAATTTCCCTTTTTAGTATACTCCAACTTCCTTTATACGTTTCTAAGGATTCAATCGATCTATCCTACCTGTAACTGACATATGCTTCCTTCGTTTTCTTAACTAGACCCTCAATTTCTTTAGTCATTCAGCACTCTCTATAACTACCAGCCTTTCCTTTCACCCTAACAAGAATATACAGTCTCTGGACTCTCGTTACCTCATTTCTGTATGCTTTCCATTTTCCAGCCATCCCTTTTCCCGCGAACATCTGCCGCCATCAGCTTATGAAAGTTCTTGCCTAATAACGTCAAAATTGCCCTTTCTCCAAGTTAGAACTTCAACTTTAAGTTCTGGTCTATCCTTTTCCATTGTTATTTTAAAACTAATAGAATTGTTGGCAAATAGCTGAAGCTCACACATTTCAGTGAGATTAAATCAATTGATTATATTTAAATGTGTAAGAATAATAAGAAGATTTGATTATTCAATCATTTTCACATATGCAATCAGTTTGCAAATGATAGAGCGACAATGTATGTATTTGAATACTGAGATTCAATGTGTAATTGTGATCAGCAAAATAGTCAGACAACATGTTCTTTTTCGATACTAAGCAACATGTGCATTTTTAAATCTTGAATCATAAAAGTTGTTTGCTTTTAAAATTTAATTCTATCATTGTAGAATCAATGTAATTGTTTTCAGAGATGGTGCAGTTATTGTTCAGTTGAATAATTTTAGCTCATATCTGATTATTGCCCAATTCACAAACATGGCAAACTCCTGATTTTTGCTCAGGTCAGTAAACACATCACTTTGCATCATGACCGAGATTAAAAGCGGATTTCAAAAGGCCTGAATTCGGGTACAGTGCTACTGGACCTTACAGCTGCCTGTGGCACTGAGTGAGACACTGGCCTGCTCCTGAAGCTGACCAGACAGTTTCCAACCTGGGTCAGGGAAGTCATTCAAACATTCCCTCACAGAGATCCATTGGGAATGCAATTTGGACAGGAGGAAACTAGCCAACAGGTTATCACTACTCTCAGTGTAGGTGCAAATGCTTTCCAAATTAGATACCAGTGACTGACCAGGAACCAGATGTTACAAATTCGTCCTCATTAACAGCCTGGCCCAGGGAGCTGATGTATGGACATGGAGTGTCAGAATCACACCACACAAATTACTTATGGTGATTCATCTGGCATGTCCCCCAGACTCCATAACATCTGCCCTATGGACCAGATATTGGGTGAAAACGTCCACAATTGACAATCTTCTGCAGCATCTTCTGTCTCACAGTGAACCCTCTGAAACTATATCCAATAAATTAACCTTCATGTTTACCAGTATAAAATAAAATTGTACATGTCTGTGGATGGTCAGATACTAATCCATAGGCCACCCAGCAGAATGTATCTGAAGAAACCAGGAGCAAACAGCAAGCCAAGAATCACTTTAACAACTGAACTTGGTGGATATTTTCTGGTCGAGGTAACCACACATATTGTGCTGACACTCAGGTGAATATAACAATGCACACCATAACTGGAAGTCTTGGTCTTAACGCCCCTCCACAGCTTCCTGACTTCACACACCTCACTCCCGGTACACCTCACTCCCTCAAACATTCACCAACTGATGAGAATCCACAAACTGAGTGAAAGTTGGCACATAAAACAGTACAGCACATTAGAGACCTTCATCCCTCCATGTTCTGCTGGCCTTTTTATCCTACTCTAAGATCAGACTATCCTCCATAACCTTCAATGTAATAACTTCATGTGCCGTTCCAAGAGTCTTCTTAACTATCCCTAATGTATCTGACTCTACAACCACTGCTGGCGGTGCGTTCCTGAATATTCTCTGAATAAAGAACCTACCTCTGACATCTCTTCTAAACCTTCCTCCAGTCAACTTAAAGTCAAGCCCCTTGGTGATAGCCATTTGTGCCATGGGAAAAGGGTCTGGCTATCCAATTTGTCTAAGTCTCTCAACATCATGTACACCTCTATCAAGTCACCGCTCATCTTTCTTCGCTTCAATTGAAAAAAACCCTCACTCCCTCGACCTTTCTTCCTAAGACATATCCGCCTGTGAAGGGCTTATGCTGAAACATCGACTCTCCTCTACCTCAGATGCGGCCTGACCTGTTATGCTTTCCCAGCGCCACACATTGACGTACATAAATTAATTGGCCACAAGAATATGTCAGGGGCAAGGAATCCTGCAGAAATAACTCACTTCACTCACTCCAAAAGCCTGTCCCTCCATCGATAAGACACATGTTGAATATGGGTGTAATGAAATACCACCCCACACCCCCCCCCCCCCCATTTCCCTGGGTGAGTTCAGCTTTACCCCTCCATCTACTGAAACTAAGTAGCAGCAATTCTTGCCATCTACACGCTGCTCTGCAGAAATTTCCCAAGGCTCCTTACAACGTACCTCTGAAGTCCGACCATCAAGAGGGACAAGGGAAGCAGATACATGGTACCCTCACCATGTTTGCAGTCTGTTCCAAGGCACCCACCATCCCAATACTTATTGGGTAGTATATTGCTGTTCCTTCAGTGTCACTGTTTCAAGGTCCCTCCCGAATGGTATTGGAAGTCTACCTACAACACATGGACTACAGTGGTTCAGTGCAGCACCTCCCCACCACCTTCTCAAGGACAACAAGGGACTGACAATAAACACTGACCCAATCATATTCTATGAATAAATAAAAATGAAAAATATTGTCCAAACATGCACAATGCTGGACACTATGCTTTAGGTTTTGTGAGCTCAGGCTGGTTGGGTTCAGTCCATAACTTGCTTGTTGTGAACAGCTGAAAGGATAACCTGTCAGTCTCTCAGAGGCATGGCCTACATACCGAGCATCACACAGACATTGACATTTACACCCAACATTACTGAGCTCTGAGACAGACATAAGCAATTCAAAATGTATTCATATCTGACTGACATGTTTAAACACGCAGTGACATTGTTACCACAAAAATGATTATGAATGAATATTACCAGGGAGAAAATGAGGACTAGAGATGCTGAAGATCAAAGTAAAAAAATGTGGTTCTGAAAAAGCACAGCCGTTCAGGCAGCATCTGAGGAGCAAGAGAGTCGACTATTGGTTTACAACATTAATACAAAGGAAAATAATTGCATATTTTCAAAGTTCTTGCACTTAATAATAATGTGGTCTTGGGTGTGGGAATGAGATTCATCATTCCAATGTTCCTTTTTGTGAGTTGGGCACTGTTTTCATTATATTGTTGTTATAACAGTGTACAGAATAAATGGGTGGATTTTGTGCATATTGCCCAATCTAAAAGTTGGTATTATGAAAGGACGTCGGACCTTCAGTAAAGAGACTTTGCTGTTAATGGTTAGAACAATGCTGCAAACATTTACACAGAGATTTCCAACTCAAGTCATAAACAAGGACGTTGGGCTGGGATCATCCTGTGCATCGATGGAGCTGCACAATTCTGTTTGAATATTGACATTGTGGGGCTAACATACACTGGATATGGTTTATGAGGGACTCAATGTAAGATGCCATCACCTTTATAACACCTTCATTCAGGATCGAGTGCAGGGTGCAGAATTACAGAGATTAGGAGGCACACAGAAGAGATATACTTGCAAGACATGGCTGTTTACAGGTAATTTTTACAAATGTTGAACTGCATCTGGACCAGCGCCATGTGCTAGTCCATTGACCAGTCTGCACCACACACCACTCCCCGTTGTTCAGGTGTATCTCTAACCAGTCTATTTTGAGGGATTGTGTGAGTAACTGCTCAGCTCCAGTTTGGAAGCTCACTGGACAGATTTTGGCGATAGCCAGTGTTTTGGAGGTCGTGGTGAGGGCCAGTAACACAATGTCTGAATTCAGGCTTTTTCTCAAAGTCATTTTCAACTGCTTTGCTGCCTGCAAGATGGTGTGTTCACTGATCTGAACATGAGACAGTCACTGAATTGTGTAATCATTAGGTGTGCGCTCTGGTAAATCAATTATTGTTCACTTCAATTGTTTCCAACTGAAAAACAATGATGTTTGGTTCAATTAAAATATGCAAGAAATAAAGTGACATTAACTCTTCACTATACGATATATAAATTGACCTTTTGTATATTCTCACAGACTAATCGAATAACAATCAGATATTGTCTGGAAAGCAAGATAATGTGAACAGGACAATGTCCCAGGTAACATCACCATCCTCTCTGGTAGGTTCTGTCCCACTGAATTGACACAGCCAGGCAGAAAAGAGCAGCTCCTTGGCATATAGTCAGTATAGGGGCGCATGGTGGCTCTGTGGTTAGCACTGTTGCCTCACAGTATCAGGGATCGACGTTCGATTCGAGACTTGGGCAAGTGCCTATGTGGAGTTTACACATTACCCCCGTGTCGGCGGGGGGTTCCTCCCACAGTCCAAAGATGTGCAGCTCAGGTGAATTAGCCATTGATTGCTCTTTGGAGGGTTGGTGTGGACTGGTTGGCACGAAAGGTCTGTTCCCATACTGCAGGGAATCTAATATAATCATATCGCTCAGCATTGATGCTGGATCCTGCGGCAGCTAGACTGCTCTGCGGCAGGTTATGGGAAACCAATAAAAGGGAAACCTATAATTGACCACATCATCACCGATCTGCCTGCTGCAGATACACCCCTTCATTTCAAATATCGGTAACAATGGTCTCTGCACAGTCCTTATGGGGAGCAAGGGCTAACTTCACATTTTCCAGACCCTCCTCACCATGACATGCCCTGAATGGTACAGACTTTAAACGGAGTAAGCAACTAAGGACGATGCATCCATGAACGACAATGGCCCATCGGAAGCAGCAGAAACATGTTCTGCACAACCCATACAGTCCACTTCGTGGACCGACATAGCTCTCTCTGTACAGTAGCCGGACATGGTCCGATATACCTCCCACTGTACAGTAACCGGACATGGTCCGATATACCTCCCACTGTACAGTAACCATCACGGCCCGACATACCTCCCACTGTACAGTAACCATCTCGGCCCAATGTATCTCCCAGTCTACAGTAACTGGGTCAGTGATGAGTGCAGAAGAACATGCTGGGAGCAGCACCAGCCAGACCTGGAGACGAGGGACAACCTGACTAAACGCTTACTGCCTTCAGCTGCAAAACGGGACGACTTATATTCCAACAGCACCAGCAGCAAGTGATGGACAGAGCTCAGTGATCACACTATCAATGGTTCAGATCTATCCCTGCAGTCCTGCCACATGCAGTTATAAAAGATAGTGGACAATGAAAGAGACCACTGGAGGAGGAGGCTGCTGCTCTCCAACAATGAAATCCCCAATTATTGGGGAGCCCAGCACATCAGGAATAAAATAAAGCTGCTGCATTTGTAACAACTTTCACCAGATGGGCTGAGCAGATGATCCATTTCACCCTCCTTCAGTAGGCCCCAGCATCACTGACCCCGATCTTCAGACAATTCGATTCACTCCACACAATGTCAAGAAATGGCCGGAGAGTCTGGAAACTGTGGTTTAACTACAGAGATTGGCACATCTCTAGCCAAGCTGTTCCATTCCAGCAATAATACTGACACCTCCCAACAATGTGATAAACTGTCCGAGTGTGTCCTGCGATCAAAAAGCAAGGCCCTTGCATTGCAGCCAGTCACTGACCCATCGGTGTGCGGTCCACCGTGGAAATGTGATAGAAAGTGTCAGCAATAATGGGATCAATCAGCAATAATCTGCTCAGTGTCATTCAGTTAGTGACCCGTCAGGCTCACTCAGATCCTGAACCCACTGCAAGCTCAATTTAAAAGAGTGGAACTCCAAAGGGGCAGTGAGAGTAATTACTCTTAACATCGAGTCAGTACTTAACAGGGTGTGACAATAAGAGCCCGAGTAAAACTATAGTTAATCAGAGTCTGGGGCAAGTACACTTCTGTTGGGAATTATTCCCAACAACAATAATGCCTGTTCCCAGTGTGAGTAACTGGAACTCCAGGAAAGTTCTGCAGCCATTGCTCAGGAAAGAGAGTGTCCGAGGCTCAACCACTTCTCTCTCCATCATAAGGTCAGATGGGGGAATGGTCACTGATTATACCATTTCTGAAACAGGCCATGCTGAAATGCAACAAGACCTGGAAAACATCCAGGTTTTGTCTGACAAACAGCATGTAATGCTCACGACACTCAAACCTGAGACAAATATATCACCACCGAATCAAACCATCATTCTTTGATTTTCAATAGCATTCCCATCACTGAGTTCCCATCACTGAGGCCCCAACACAGTGTCTATCAGCATCCTGAGTGCCATCATTGACTAGGAGTTGCCCTGAACTAACCATATTAATAACACTGCCTTTAAGAGCAGGTCAGAGGTTGGGAATTCATCTACTAACTCCCCAAAACCTGTGATGTTTATTCTTGCAATTTAATCTAAGGTCAAATTTCAGCCAATTTAATAACTATCACTTCCACGGCTATCCATCCATTTCCCACTGATGCGCCGCAATACCAGTGTATACTGCTCCAGTACCTTCTCAACTCACTGCCATCTAGAAGAACTAAGGCAGCAGGCACATTGGAAAACCAGCTATCTGCAAGCTCACTCCTTCATATGATCAGATGTGATGAGGTTGGCTCATGAGTTTACAATTCCCAACTCCTAAGATCACAAAAATCAGTCAAAATGCAGCGAGACTTGGACAGCAGCCAGGCTTCGGGGCTGACAAGTGACAAGTGACAAGTAACATCTGTGCCACATAAATGTCAAACAATGACCATCGTAATCATCTCATCAGCGCCATTCAGCATTCAAGGGCAGTACCAATGCTGAATCCATTGGCACTAACATTCTCAGGTTAATCCAAGACCATTTCCCTGCTGCGGTGAGAACATCAGATCAGAAGTTAGGAATCCTGCAGCAAGTAACTTTTCTCCTGGCTTGCCAAAGCCTGTCCAAAATCTCCAAGGTTCAAATCAGGAATATGATCAAATAATCTCCACTTGTTTGATGAGTGCAACTCCAGAAGCACTCAGTTTGACGCGATTAAAGACTGAGCAGCCGAAATAAATGGTCCCCATCCACAACGACTCCCTCCCTCCACCGCAGATACTCAGCAGCAGGTATGAGTACATTGACATTTTCTCAGGTAGCACTGAGTCATTGCCATCTGGAAAGAAAAGGACAATATTTAGGGAATAGTGATCATAATTCATTTGATTTTAACATAAGTATTGTAAAGGACAAAGCTAGACTAAGAAGGCACTGTCTAACCTTGTTTCTTCAAGTAAACAGAAACAAGTAACAAGAAGATAAATCAGAATCAGAGCAGTGGCAGGTAGTCTGAGAGGAGATTAAAGTGGTTGTAAGAAAATGTGTTCTCATGAAGTGAAAAGGGTCAGGCAGCTAAATCCAGAGCCCCCTTGAAATCTAGGAATACAAAGACAGAACAGGAAACCTGACATCACACAATGGGAACGTAATACTACAGAATGCCGAGAGGAGTGCGGAATGTGGAGGAGGTAGATCCAAAATGAAATTAGAAAGCAACCAGTGTTTGTGAAATGATACTGTCAAAAAATATCAAGTCATCTTTAGCAAATTTCTTTTCAGACCAGAGAAGGAAAAGTAAAATAAGGAATATAAAACGCAAGCAATAGAAACTGTCGAATGTCTGTATATGGTTCTGAGTTTCAAATAAGGCTTAAAGGACCTCAACAATGGGGGCTATTATGATGGATCTGTGAGAGTTGTCTGAGAAGCCCATCTGACCCTTCTCGATGTTACTATATTCAGGGATGTGAGATCTGGTCATGGAGACAGGGTGGTAAGGATGGCAAGATTTGGGAAAGTTTAATGACAAGAGAAATCGTCAGTTCAGTCAAAAAGAACAAGGAAGCACATCTAAGAGTTTGGGAACTGAAGACCCTCAGAAGACTCGAAAAACATGATAAAAGACAGGAAAAACGGAAAGAAAAAGAATTGGGAGGACGAAAAAGCACGATGCAATGTCTTTATAAACAGGATTAAGGAAAATGCCAAAGCAGTTTATCAGGAGGAACAGAATAGCCAAGGAAAGAGTACACCCGATCAAGAAAAAGAAGGGAATTAATGTGTGGAGCTGGAGGAAGGGGGTTAAGTCTTTAATGAATACTTTGTATTGGTATTCACAAAGGAGGAGAACATGGTGGGTGGTGAATCAAGAGATGGATGAGATTAGATTACTTACAGTGTGGAAACAGGCCCTTCAGCCCAACAAGTCCACACCGACCTGCCGAAGCACAACCCACCTATACCCCTACATTTACCCCTTATCTAACACTACGGGCAATTTAGCATGGCCAATTCACCTTACCTGCACATTTTTTGGACTGTAGGAGGAAACCGGAGCACCCGGAGGAAACGCACGCAGACACGGGGAGACGGTGCAAACTCCACACAGTCTGTCGCCTGAGTCGGGAATTGAACCCGGGTCTCTGGCGCTGTGAGGCAGCAGTGCTAACCACTGTGCCACCGTGTTGCCCATATGCTGATATCCTGTGTCATTTTGATATTAAAAATGGAGGCTGTGTTGGGTGTTTTGAAAAATATTAAGGTCGACAAGTCTCCAGGAAATAATGGGATTAATCCCAGAATACTGAGGGGATCGAGGGAGTAAATTGCTGAGACTTCGTGCACACATTTTGTTTGCTCTTCAGTCACAGCACAGGTTCCAGAGAACTTGAAAAAAGCCAATGTTGCTCCTTGGTTGAAGAAGGGCAACACGGATAATTCCAGAAATTTCAGCTCGGAGAGCCTTACATCAGTGGTAAGGAAAATATTAGAGATTCTCACTGATATGACTGACTCACATTTGGAAAAGTATGGAGTTATTCACGATGGGCGACATGGTTTTGTGTGGGGGAAAATGTGTCTCACAAACGTGATTGAATATTTTGAGAAAGTGGATTGATGAGGGCATGGAGCTGGATGTTAGCCATCTGGACCTCTGCAAGGCCTTTGATATGGTTCCGTACAGCAGGCTCATACAGAAGGGGATGTGAACTAGGATCAGCGGTCAGTCAGTAACATAGACAGAGAACTGCTTGGTCATAGCAGTCAGTAGTGGTGGAAGGGTGTATTTTTTCGGTCAGGATATACGTGAATAGATTGGGGGAGTTGCGGGTTGTCATGGTGATTGGCAGATGATGAAGCAGGATATACGTGGGCTGGAGACTTGGATGCAGAAAAAGCAAATGTAATTTAAAATAAGCAATTGTGAATTGATACCTTTGAGAAAGTCTGCTGCAGGAGAGAAATATACAAGAAATGAAAGACCTCTAAGTAGCTTCAACATTGAAGGGATTTGGTCCGTAGTTCCCTGAAAGTGGCAACACACGGAAACATTGTTACATGTTGCATCTGGATAGAACTATATTTTGGCATCGTTTAGAATATTGTGTGCAGGACCGATTACCAGATCAGCAAAGGGATGTCGAAATATTGGACAGGGTTTGAAAACCATTTACTAGGATGTTGTCTGGTTTGGAGGATATTAGACATAAGTGGAACCTGTTACAGGTTTACAAAATTATGAGAGGTATGGATAGAATAGACAGTTCCAGTCTCTTTTTTCCCCAGAGTAGGAACATTAATTGCTAGGGGGCATAAGTTTTAGGTAATTGGGGAATATTTAAAGGAGATATGAGAAGCAAGTTTTTTTTTTGCTGTGCTCCAGACAGAATGTGAAAGTACCCAGAATGCACTGATGGAGGAGGTTGTAGAAGAATATACAACAGCAATGATGGTATCATGACGTGTACATGAGTTAACAGGGAATATAATGACATACAACATTTTATAACTTCTAAAGATATCAAGTATCAGTGTAACTTAGTGGGCCGAAGGGCCTGTTCCTGTGCTGTACAGTTCAAGACAAGATTTCAGCAAGGTAGTGGCCAGTTTTGATTGAATAACTCCTGATGATCAGCAGCCCCATTCATGCAGATCTCTCCTCATTAATTTTCAGGTTCATGTCCTCCCTCCCACTGTGGGGAAACTCAATATGGACAATTTGACATGAATGTTAGAGCTGGTATCTGGTGACGCCATCATGACCCTCGCCTTCTGTCTTGGACACCAGCGTCTCAGGGGACACTGCACAGACAAAAGGTGCATGTACTACATATCCTCCAATGCTGGCATCTGACACGTCAGCCTCACCATGCCATCCCAGCAGATCTCCGACCCACTGACAGTACGCTTCTGTACTTCAATGCTGCAGCTCAGAATGCACTGACAGCTCTCATTGCAATGCTGCTGCAAGGACACTGTGCTCAGGGACACACCCAGCTCATGGACTGTCCCTCTGGGCTGCTCACTCCGTGTTTGTACAGATTCACTTTGTGCTGAATTAAATGCTCGCATAATTATTGCCTTACCTCACCCTGCCTTTAGCAGTGTTACCCCTCAGCTAGAGCTACCAGGCTCACCCGCCTCCTGCATTGTCTTGGTGTTTAGTGCAAAGACAAACCCAGGAAGCTTGGTATCATTATCCACCGTCAGTCACGGTGCCTAGCACAGGGAGTCAAGGGGAGTCTCAGATCCCAGTCTGGGAGCTTGGACACGGTCAGTCAGTCTCTCGTGGTTGTTAGGGTCAGCATCCTTCCCCTGTAAGGGTGGTGGTGGTGGTGAGGAGTTGAATGTTGGTAGACTTGGAGGAAGGTATCGGTTCATTGATTAGCAAATTTGCAGATGACACTAAGATTGGTGGAGTAGCAGACAGTGAAGGGGAATGTCAGATAATACAGCAGAATATAGATAGATTGGAGAGGCGGGCAGAGAAAGGGCAGATGGAGTTCAATCCGGGCAAATGCGAGGTGATGCATTTCGGAAGATCCAATTCAAAAGTGAATGATACAGTAAATAGGAAGGTCCTGGGGAAAATTAAGATCTGGTATTCAGGTCCGTTGATCCTTGAAGGTGGTAACGCAGGTCAGTAAAGTGGTCAAGGCAGCATATGGCATGCTTTCCTTCATTGGACGTGGTATTGAGTACAAGAATTGTCAGGTCATGTTACAGTTGTATAGGACTTTGATATAGAATATTACGTATGGTTCTGGTGTCCGCATTACCGAAAGGATATGCATCCTTTGGAGAGGGTGCAGAGGAGGTTCATCAGGATGTTGTCTGGTATAGAGGGCGTTAGCAATAAGGAGAGATTGAATAGTTTGGGATTATTTTCATTAGAAAGACGAAGGTTGACTGGGGACCTGATTGAGGTCTGCAAAATCATGGGATGTGTAGACAAGGTGGAGCAGCAAGAAGCATTTTTCACCCAGAGTGCGGAACTCAATTACATGGAATCACGAGTTCACAGTGAGACGGTAAAAGTTTAGGGCAGATACGCTGGAAAGATCTTTATGCAGAGGGTGATGGGGGCCTGGAACACTTTGCCAGCGGAGGGGCTACAGGCGGGAATTATAACGTCAGTTAAGATATATCAAGACAGATACATGAATAGGCAGGGAGCAAAGGGATACAGATCGTCACCAAATAGGCGACGGATTTAGACAGAGAATCTGGACCAGCGGAGACTTAGCGGGCTGAAGAGCTTGTTCCTGTGGTGTGATTTTCTTTGTTTCAATGGTCTGCAGGTTAGATTGATCTTATAGTAGGATAAAAGATTGACACAACACTGAGGGCTGAAGGACCTGTACGGTGTTGTACTGTTCTGTGTTCAAAAAAGGCAGGAATGGGTTTCAGGAGGCTGGAGAGGATGGGATCTGAATGAATAGATACATTAGGGAGGTTTACTAGGATTGTCGGAGGTAACACAGACAGCAATGATCTGATCTGGAGAAGACTGGGAGGGTTGTGGGGACTGGAGGTTGTTTCACAGGGAGCACATAGAACCACAGGGTGTTATAGAAATGTGGAGAGCAGTACGGTCTACATGTGTTCATGAAGATTGAGAGTTTAGGAGGGGTGGAGCAGTCTACAGCGAGAAGGGTGTTAGTAGGATGGAGCGGTTTACACAGACAGGGAGGAATTTCAGTGAATGGAGCAGATGACAGAGATAGAGTGGGTTGTATCGACTGGAGGACTAAACAGATATGGAGGGTAGTCGTGACTGAAGATGTTTATAGGTATAGGACGTTTTACATCTGCAGATTATTTCGATATGAAGGGTGTGGATTCAGACAGATTTTCCAGCGGGGCAGTAATTTTGGTTGGAGACAGTTTCACAGATAAGGAAGCATTAGTAACCTCCTCCAGTTTGGTCAAAGTGGGAAGGGTTGTAGGGGAGGGTGAGTTTACACAGGTAGGGGTGTAAGAGCTGGAGAAGGTTATGGAGATGCGTAAATGAGTGGAGATACAGGAGGGGCTTATACTGAAAGGGTGGGTGTTAGCGATGGGATGATGTAACACAGAGAGTGAGTCTTGCGAGAACTGGATCGGGAGAATCACAGGCTTTCGGTGGGTTATCGGGAGTGCTGCAGGTACCGGAGAGGATTGTCGAGTCTCCACTGTGTTATCGTGTCTTTAGGACTGGAAGAGGTTACGTAGATACGGAAACATTGAAGACAATGTGTGCCGCCTTCTTTTTCTTGAACAGAGTCTCAATATCCCCCATCAGCCAGGGATCCCTAAACCTGCCAGCTTTTCCCTTCACTCTGACAGGTACACATTGGATTCTTGAGATCACACTTTTAAAAGCCTCCCATTTGCCAGTCATTCCAATTCCTTCAAACAGACTCACCCAGTGGATGGGAGCATGATGTGGAGGAGCTGGTGTTGGACTGGAATGGACAACGTTAAAAATCACACAACACCAGCTGACAGTTCAGAGAGTTTATTTGGAGGCACTGGGTTTCATAGTGCTGCTTCATCAGGTGGTTGTCGAGCACAATAATCAGGCCCAGAATTTATAGCAACAGGATTGCAGTGTCATGAAATGTAATGCCAAACAAATTTAGTTTAAGTTTTCATCTTTCAGAATGATCACCTGGACTTCGAAAGCAGGTGTTTGAATTAAATCTGTTGGACTATAACCTGGTGTTGTGTGATTTTTAATTAATCCAATCGACCTCTGCTCGATCCTGCCAAATAGCCCCAAAATTGGCCCTTCTCCAGATTATGACCTTAAGCTGTGGACCTGCCTGATTTTTTCCACAACTGTGTTAAAAAGAGGACAGTTGTGGTCATTGGACCCAAAGTGCTCTCTGACTGACACTTCAGTCACTTGCCTGACCTCGTTTTCTGAGGGAAGGTCCCGTTTTCAGCTGCCTGAGTAGAGTGGGGCCCTCTCCATATTGATCAAGGAAACTTTCTTGGACACATTTGACAAATTCCACTCCATACAGGACTCTTACACTCTGGGTGGTCCAGTCAATACAGGGGAAGTTAAAATCTCCAACCAATACTATTCTATTGTTTCTGTAGGTACCTGCAATCTCTCTTCACATCTGCTCCTCTAGTACCCACTGGCTATTTGGGGGTCCAGAACACCATCCCAGCAGACTGACCATCCCCTTTTTGTTTCTAACTACTAGCCATATGACCTTATTTGATCATCCCAAAAGAGTATCGTCCCTAAGAACGGTTGTTATGTCCTCCGTTATCAATAAGGCAGCTGCCCCTCCTCACTTACTTGTCCTTCTGTCACGCCTGTATCTTATGTGTCCTGGAACACTGAGCTGCCAGTCCTGCCCTTCGCTCAGCCATGTTACTGTTATGGCTGTAATATCCCAGTCCCCAGATCTAATCCATGCTCTGAGCTCGTCTGCCTTACCAGTCAGGCCTCGTGTGTTAAAAAATGTCCTTTAATCCAGAAGTATTTTCCCTCCCTATACTGTGCCCCGGATATCCGGGATAGGAAACTTGCTCTTGGTGGCTGAAGTATTTTCCCCTGACTGGTTGATGGTACATCTCTTACTCAGAGACCAAACCCCTGCCAAACTAGTTTAAACCCTCCAGGGTAAGACAAGCAAATCTCCACCTAGGGATACGGGTGCCCTTCTGGTTCAAGTCAAACCCGTGCCAACTTGTTCAGGTTACCTCTATCCCAGAAGAGATCCCAACGATCCAAAAACTGAAAACTCTACCCCTCCACCAGCTCCTCAGCGACATCTCCATCTGGCCTATCTTTCTATTTCTATCCTCACTGGCACGTGGCACTGGGAGTAATCCGGTGATCACTACCCTTGAGGTCCTGCTTTTTAACTTCTTTCCACACTCCCTGTACATATTTCACAGGATCCCATCCCTTTGACTAACTATGTCATGTGGACCGATGTGCACAACGATCTCTGGGTATTTACCCTGTCACTTCAGAATGTTCAGTAATCGCTCATAGACACCCTTGACCCTGTTACCTGGGAGGCAGCACACCATCCTGGGGTCTCTTCTGCAGCCACACAGCCTCCTGTCTGTCCCCCTCACAACTAAGTCTCCTATCAGTATCACGATCATTAGAGAGGATCTGGCAAACCGAAACTGGGAGGACAATCTGCAGTTGGTTCCATATTTGGAAAATGAGAGTATGTTAAAGTGATACAGTGAGAATTCATGGCCAGTGTGGTCCTGACAAGGGAATAGTAAAGGCACCAAGTCCAGCGAATACTGGTTAAGCGATATTGTGAGTTTGATAAAGAAAATACAGTGCAATAAACTCAGGTGAAGCCATTCGAAAGTATAGAGTGTTCAAGGGGGCTCCTTAAAAATGAAGGACAAACAATGGCCATTAAACATCCTTGGTAGATAGTGTTAAGGAAAAGCCACAAGGTATTTTAGCAGTATAGTTAGAATAAGACAGTTACTGGGGAAAGTGTGGGGCCTGTTAGAAACCAAAGGGACAATCGGTACATGGAGCCAGAGGAAGTAGGTGAGGTCTTCAATGAATACTTCCCATCTTCATTCACACAGGAGCAGGGCATTGTAGCTGGGGATTTCAGTTGGGATGGCCAGTTTCTCAAACATATTAAGATCAATCAGAAGGAGGTATTTTATGTTTTCACAGGCTTAAAGATGAAGAAATCCCAAGTGCCCAATGAAATGTTTCCCACGCTGCTATGGGAGGTAAAGGAGGAGATTTCTGGGGCCCTGGTGGATATATTTAATACTTTGCTGGCCACAGATAAAGTGTGGAATGACAGACGGATCGCTAATGTGGTTCCTTTGTTCAAGCAGGGCAGCAGGGATAGGCCAGGTAATTACAGACCAGATAGTCTGACAGCAGGGGGAGGGAAATTATTGGGAACAATTCTGAGGAACAGAATGAATCAAAATTTGGAAAGGCAGAGATCGATTTGGGATACTCATCATAGATTTGGTCGAGTAAGATCCTTTCCCAAATTCAGCCGAGATTTTTATTTGAAATTACGATTGAGGACTTTGATGAGGGCTGTGCAGATGATGTGGGTTACATGGAGTTCATTAAATCGTTTGACGAGGTTCCACATAGAAGGCTGGTCCAACAGACCAATGGGATCCAAGGCAATTTGGCAAACAGGATCCACAACTGGTGGAGGGCTGTTTTTATGATTGAAATTCTTTCACCATCGGTGTACCACAGGGAGCTGTGCGGGAGCCATTGCTGTTTATTATATAAATTCATCACTCTTATGTGAAATCAGAATTTATCATTAGTAGGTTTGCAAATGACATGAAAGGTGAGGGTGTTTTCCATAGTGAGATGGATGGTGCCAGGATGCATTCTGAAAGTAGAGGCTGGGACAGAATTTCAAGACAGGAACTTAAGTAAAAACATCAGGAAAGAGAACAGCAGACATTGAGGGAAAGTTGATTGATTAAAATGCATTTATTTCAAAATAAAAAGCCTAACAATTAAGGCAAATGAAGTCGGCGCATGGATGAGAACATGGGACTGGAATATAATAGATATGGTAGAAACACAGCTGAGAGTGGGACAGGACTGGGAGCTCAATGTTCCAGGGTACAGATTCCATAGGGAGGATAGAACAGGAGGTGAGAGAGGAGGGGGTGGAGTTTTTGATCAGTGAAACATCACTGCAGCACTTAGAAAGGATATTCCTGGGGAACGCCCATTGAAGCTATAATAGTGCAATTGAAAAATGGGAATGGGTCATCAGTTTGATATGACTGTACTACAGGCCAACAACTGTCAGCGAGAGTTTCAGCAGCAAATATGTCGGCGATCTCAGATATCTGTAAGAATGATAGGGTTGGGATAGTCAGGGATTTTTACTTTCCAAACCTAGTCTGGGACTGCCAGAGTGCTCAGAGCTTGAATGGTTGTAATTTGTTCGGCATGTACAAGAAAAATGTCTCAGTCAGAATGTAAATGGTTGGACTGCAGGAAGGGGTCATACCTGACCTCCCCTTGGGGAACAAGGTCGGGAAAGGGACTGAGGCATTAGTGGGGCAACATTTTGGCAAAGTGAGCACAATTATATTAGTTTGAAAATAGCGATGGAAAAGCACAAGCCTGGTCCACAAGTTAAAGAGTTGAAAATGTGCTGCTGGAAAAGCGCAGCAGGTCAGGAATCATCCAAGGAGCAGGAGAATCGACATTTCGGGCAAGAGCCCTTCTTCAGGATTCCTGAAGAAGGTCTCATGCCCGAAACGTCGTTTCTCCTTCTCCTTGGATGCTGCCTGACCTGCTGCGCTTTTCCAGCAACACATTTTCAGCTCTGATCTCCAGCATCTGCAATCTCACTTTCTCTGCAAGTTAAAGATCAAAATTCATTTTGCCGCAATCCAGAAGATATTAGTGAAGAGCTTTTGGCAATTGATTGTGGAGGCTATTTGCAAGGGAAGGGATGTCAGGCAGGTAGGAAGCTTTCAAAAGAGCGATAAATTGAGAGTTAAGGGACACCATATTTCTGTTAGTGTGAAGGACAATGCTGATACAAGTGGGATACACTGATTACTGGGGGTATTGAGGCTATGGTCAACAGAAAAGGAGCACGTGTCACATATAGGCAGCTGGATTAAGGGAATCCATTGAAGGACATAGCGGGTGGAGTAATTCACTTAAGAGGGAAATCAGGAGGGCACAAAGGGAACCACAAAAAGCATTGGCACATTCAGCTGAGGAAAATCCAAAGAGATTCTTCACTATACTCTTCAGGAGATTAACTAGGGGAAGAATATAGCCCCTTGACGACGAATAATGCCATCCAAGTGTGGAAACACAGAAGATGGGTGAGATCCTGAACAAAAATTTCACGTTTGAATTTAACTTGGAGAAATACTGTGGAAGTCAGGGAATAAGGAACAGTGACGTCTTCAAAAGACTCCACTTAACAGAACAGGAGGTACTGAAGATTCTAAAATGCATGTTAGATGGTCAAATCCTTGGGAACTAATCAAGTATATCCCAGGATATTGCGGGAAGCTCAGGAAGAAATTCTGGGGTCCCATAAAGAGATATTTCTATCACTGATAGCCATGGGTGATAAGCTGGAAGCCTGGAGGGTGGCTAAGGTTGTGCCAGTACTTAGAAAAGGCTGCAAGGGAAAGTCAGGAACATCAACACCAATTAGTTTGATGTCAGCAATGCAGACGTTGTTGGATGCGATTCTGCGGGGCAGGAGTTACATGCATTTGCAATGACAAGAATTGATTAGGGATAATCAGCACATCTTTGGAACGCTGCATAGAATTCTGATCATCCTGATCTGGGAAGCATTTCCTGAAACTGCAAATGGAGCAAAGACTGACGAAGATGTTCCTGATACTGGAGGGTTTGACAGAAACGGAGAGGCTGGATAAGCTAGAAAAATACATGGGGGAATGAGATAGATTTGGCAGACAAGTTTAAGTAGAATGCGAAGAATTCTCTACAGGACACACGTACAAAAAAGCAACTGGAGAGACACTAGGGCTCCTCAATGATCAGTGAGGGCATCCAAGTGTCGAACCACAGGAGGTGGGAGAGAGCCTAAATAAGCGTTTCATGTCAGAATGTACTGTGGACAAAGACGAGGAAACAAAGGGAAAGAAACAGTGATGGCTTCTAAAGAGTGGCCATTACAGAAGAGGTGGTGCTGGAGGTCTTAGAACACAAAGGTAGAGAAAGCCCTAGGTCCTGAACAAGAGTATACCAGAACATTGTGGCAAAGTAGTCGCAGGGACGTGAGCAGAAATATTTATATCATTGTCCTTCACATTTCCACTGGGCGTAGGTGGCTGAGGGGTGACCATGTAATGGTTTATAAAACGATGAGGGGTATAGGTAGCCAACGTCTTTACCCCAGGGTAGTGGAGTCCATAACTAGATGGGATTGAACTGCAGAAGGATAAGGTGTTAGCAATTCGGGAAAGTGAAAAAAAGGTCCCCTGGGCCAGATGGGATTTATTCTTGGCTTCTCCGGGAGGCCATTAAGGAGATTTCGGAGTCTTTGGCTTTGATCTTTATGTCATCATTGCCTTCAGGAATAGTGTCAGAAGACGGGAGGACAACAAATGTTGTCCCCTTGACCAAGAAGGGGAATCGAGAAAACCCTGGTAATTATAGAACTGTGAGCCTGACTTCGATTCTGGGCAAAGTGTTGGAAAGGCTTGTAAAGGCTAGCATTTATAATCATCTGGAGATGAATACGTTGATGAGGGATAGTCAGCACGATTTTGTGAAGGGTAGGTCATGCCTCACAAACCTTGTTGACTTCTTTGAGGTGACCAAACAGGTGGATGTGGGTAAAGCAGAACTTGGTAGTGCAGATGAGCAGAGAGATCACTGTGTCCATGTAAATGGATTGCTGAAAGTTGCCACCCAGTTTGATAGGGTTGTTAAGAAGGCATTCAGCATGTGAGCTTTTATTGGTACAGGGATTGAGTTTCGCAACGATGAGATAATGCTGCAGCTGTACAAAACTCTGGTGCGGCCGCATTTGGACTGTTGCCTGTGGTCCAGGTCATTGCATTAGAAGAAGGATGTTAAAATATTTGGAAAAGGTTCTGAGGAGTTTTGCTACGATGTTATCTGGTACGAGGGAAGGTGTCATGAGAAAGGCTGAGGGACTTGAATCTGTTCTTGTTTGAGAGAAGAGTATAAGGCCAATTAATTGAGACATAAAAGATAATCAGAGGGTGACATGGTTTGGACAGTGAGAGCCTTTTCCCTTGGATGGCGATGCCTAACACAAGGGCAAATAGCTTTATACTGAGGTAGTAATTAATATTAATATTAATATTAATTAATAGATATGGGAGAGATGCCAGAGGTAGGTTCTTTACTCAGAAAAGTAGTCTGGCGCACTGACCTCTACACCACTGAAGCCAAACGCCAACTCGAGGGCACCTCTTCCTATTGCTCCCTTGACCATGACCCCACCCCCCCATCACCGAACAATCATCTCCCAGACCATACAGAACCTCATCAACTCAGGAAGAGATCTCCCACCCACAGCTTCCAACCTCACAGTCTGGGAACCCCGCTCTGCTCAGTCCTACCTCCTTCCCAAGATCCACAAGCCTGACTACCCTGGCCGACCCATTGTCTCAGCATGCTACTGCCCCCTGAACTTACCTCTACCTACCTTAACACTGTCCTGCCCCCCCCCCCAGTCCAGGAACTCCCCACATACGTTTGAGACACCACCCACGCCCTCCACCTCCTCCAGGACTTCTGTTTCCCCGGCCCCCAACGACTCATCTTCTCCATGGATATCCAATCCCTCTACACCTCCATCCGCCATTACCCAGGCCTACAAGCCCTCCATTTTTTCCTCTCCAGACGTCCCCAACAGTACCCTTCCACCACTCTCATTCGTTTGGCCGAACTGGTCCTCACCCTTAACAATTTCGCCTTCGAATCCTCCCACTTCCTCCAGACCAAAGGGGTAGCCATGAGCACACGTATGGGCCATACTCTGGAGTGAAGACTTCAATTGGCTCAGGATCTGGATTAGCTGCAAGAGTGAGAAACGCTGACAGAGGCAGCAACTTGACCCTCACAGTGAGGGATACCACATGGAGATAGACTGAGTGATATCACCAGAGGGCAGGAAGATTTTATAACGAAACATTCATGTAAGAAGAACACGTTTAGGTTCCTGATGCCCTGGTATCAGGGCTCAGGAATGAGCAACCTTTGAGCAGGTGAAGTGATGGCCTCGTGGTAGTATTGCGAGAGCATGTGTCCAAAAGCTCACCCAATGTTCAGTGGAGGCAGGTTTGAATCCCACTATCAGAAATGGTGGAATTTGCAAACATCATTTTTTTCAAAAATTGTAATTAACAATCCATGAATAAGTACAAAATCATTGCTGATTGCCAAAACAGTGTTTGTTCATCAAAAATACGCGGTGGGACATCTGCCATTCTGCCATGGTCTGTACGACATCCCCACAGCAAAGTGTTTGCCTCTGAAATGGCCGAGTAAAAAGTGAGGTCTGCAGATGCTGTAGATCAGAGCTGAAAATGTGTTGCTAGTTAAAGCACAGCAGGTCAGGCAGCATCCATGGAACAGGAAATTCGACGTTACAGGCCAGAGCCCTTCATCAGGAATGAGGAGAGTGTGCTTTAACCAGCAACACATTTTCAGCTCTGAAATGGCCGAGCAAGTTACTCAGCTCAAGGGCAGCTAGGGCTAGGCAGGAAAGGCTGGTCAGTCAGAGACACCAACATCCCATACATGAGTTTAAAAATAAACCATTACGATGGTCCCCTGGAAGTGTGCTGGGACCAGTATCCTGGCCAATCACGTAGGTAGGTTTAGGGACAGGGCTTTAAACTGACAGAGAGGATCAGCGACAGGGTTCAGGTGAAAGGAGCTTTCCAAATCCAAATAGAAAAGTTGAAGCTTTGGAACAGCATGGGGATGTGGCTGAAGACAAGCAGAAATGAACAGGATGGGACCAAGTTTAACTAAAACTGTACGTCAGCGAATCAATTTGTGACAGGAAATTGTCGGAAACAGTAAATTATGTTTTTTGTGGAATGGACAAAGTCTCTGCCATAAGGTAGATGGATTTGTGACTCAGAGATAAAAGGGAGTTAGACACCAGGGTGACGTGGTTACAGGGTGAAAAAAGGTGTACATAAATTGTCAAATGATTCACAACCTTGTGCAAATTCAGGCAAAGTGGACAACGCTAACAATAATTGATAACAAAGGCATTACAGAGAAAGCATTTGGCCGCAGATCATGAAGTAGAGTCAGTCTGAATGTAAATTCTGGCTACAATTTGCCAAAGACACAAGCAGCAGTACAGTTTTAGGCAAATGAACAGCATTTCATTGCTCATCACTGCATCACACAGGAACTCATTGGAATTTTTAATAAAGGCATAATGACAATTCAGTGAAAATTCCAACTTCATATAACCTTGACAATCACACTGACAACAGTGATATTGGAAGGGAAGTTAGTAGATTTTTTTCATTGTTTCTTTAAATAACTTATTGTGCAACTGGCTAGGGATGTAACTGTGTCAGATCGACTGTTGTGTGATGAAACTTAGTGAATGAGTAATGACACCGGGAGAGATCCTCTGGGAAATTGTGATAAAGTGCATTTTAAAGAAACATAAAATTTTAAAGTGAATCACAGAAAGGACAAGCAACAACTAAAAACAAAAATTGCCAATTACATGAGTTTGAGAGGAGAACTGACCCAGCTAAACAATCTAAACAGACTGAAACATTTGGTAAACATTTGAAGGAACAGTGTAAATCACTCAACAAAAGGATATTCCATTGAAACAGACAAAATCTTAACAAGAAACCCACACCTGTCCCTCACTCAGGACAAAATGGATCATATTAGATTATGAAGCTGAGAAGATCACCAAAAAGTACTTAAAATCTTGAAGTGCGGGAGTGTTTTAGTTTTAAAGTTTCAAGGGGTTGCAATTGGTCTGTTAGCAGGAGTAGGGCAGTTGGCAGAGGAATCCCCGTGAGAGTATAATGTCACAATAGGAACAGGGAGAGGTGAAGGTGCTGGAGGTGGCGAGAGTGTTACAGAGAGTGGGCAGGGCCTGAAGAGTGTTTCAAACTAAGTACGGGTTGTTGCAGCTGGAGGGCTTTGCAGAGGTAGGGAGGGACATATGTATTTTTATTTATTCATTTATGTAATGTGGGTGTCACTGACTGGACTAGTATTCTTTGACCCCACTCTTAATTAGCCAGAGGGCAGCTCAGAGTCAGCTATATTGCGGTTGGCCTGGAGTCAAATGTTAGCCAGACCAGGTGAGAATATTTGTTGTCCTTCCCATAAGGAGGTCAGTGAACGTGATGAGTTCTTCCTATTGATCAGCAGTGCATTTATGGTGGCCTCGCTAATGTCTTGTACAGATACAACATGACATCCCAACTCTTACTCTCCATGGTCTGACCAATGAAGGTAACCATCCCAAACGCCTGCTTCACCAGCCTGCCTGCCTGTGATGCAACTTTCAAAGAACTGTGCAGCTGCATCCCCGTGTTTCTGACTGACAACAGTACCCAGGGCCCGAACATTAACTGTAGAAGTCCCACCCTGGTTTGTTTCACCACAATGCAACACTTCACATTTATCTAATTAAACTTCATCTGCTATTCTTTAGCCCACTATCCAGCAGCACTGTTAATCCTGTTGTATCATAGATAACCTTCTTCACTGTCCACTTTACCAACAATGTCAGTGTCACACAAGAAGCTTATTTACCAGGAAACCAATATTCCCATCCAAAACATTTATCCAAGTGACAAACAACAGGGGACCCACTCCATCGCTGGTCACATGCCTCCAGTCAGAAAAACAACATGTCTCCCATCACCCTCTGTCTCCAATCATCAAGCCAATTTTGTATCCAATTGACTAGCTCCTCCTGAATGCCATATACTTTTACACTGATCCAAGCTTATTACTCAGTTTACCATACGGATCGTAGAACACAGAACAGTACAGCACAAGATACTTCGGCCATGATGCCATGCCAATCTTTTATCCGACTGTAAGACCAAACTAACGTCCATACCCTTCATTTTACTCTCATTCATGTGCCTATCCAAGAGTATATTAAATGTCCCGAAAGTATCTAATTTTACTACCACCAATGTCAGTGCATTCCAACCAACTACCATTCTCTATCCTTTTATCCATCCTCCATTCACCTTAAAATTGCACCATCTTGTAATAGTTATTTATGCCATAGGAGAAAATGTCTCTCAGTATTCACTCTCTCTGTGCCTCTCATCATCTTGTTCACCTCGACCAGGTTGCCCCACCCCCTTCTTCACTCCCATGAGAAAAGCGTTAGGTCCCTCAAACGTTCTCCATAAGAAATGCCCTCCATTCCAGGCAGGATGCTGATACATCTCCTGTGTACGCTCTCTCAAACTTGCACATCCTTCCTGTAAAGAGGGGACCAGAACTGTACACAATATTCCAAGTGTGGTCTCACTGGATCGCTATAAAGATGTAGTTAAACCTCACTGTTCTGAAGATCAATCCTCTTGCTAGGGAAAGCCAACACAACATATGCATTTTTAGCAACCCTATCAACGTGCATGGCAACTTTGAGGGATCTATGGCCATGGACCCCTTAATCTCTCTGATCCTCCACACTGCCAAACATTCTGCCTTTCACCCTATTCTGTATTCAAATTCCACCTTCCAGAATGAATCACTTCACACTTTTCCAGCTTGAACTCCATTTGCCATTTACAGCCCAGATCTGCCGCCTGTAAATGTCCCATTGCAACCTACAACATCCCTCCACATTACCCACTGCTCCACCAGAATGGCAAACTTACTAACCCACTCTCCAACATCCACATCCAAGTCATTTATAAAAATCACAGAGAGCAGAGTCCCAAAGCCGACTGTTACAGAACAACACTGGTCACTGAGCTCCAGGCTCAATACTGTCCATCTGCTGCCATACTCTGTCTTCTCTGGGCCATCCAATCATGTATGCAGACAGACAGATTTCCCTGTATCCCATCCTCCTTATTTTCTGAATGAGCTTCAACATATTCTGCTATATCTTCAAAGAATTCAATAAGGTTTGTGAGGCATGACCTGCCCCTCACAAACCCATGCTAAAGGTCTAAAATTTAACTATGGTTTTCTAAATAGTCATAAATTCTGTCTGTCAGAGTCCTCTCCAATAATCTGCACACCACAGACATTAGATCAAATCTGTAATTCCCAAGATTCTACCTCCGTAACATGGCTCGGACTCTACATGTCTTCACTCCTCTGCCACGTTCCCCAAAAGGGCACTGGATGGTGGTGGGGGTTACAGAGATAGGGAGGGATATCAGGACAGGAGGATTTTGCAGACATTAGGAGGGTTGCAGTGCCAAAAGGAGGATTCAGTAATTGGGAGGTTACATGGTAATGAACGCATTTGAGGAGAGAGGGAGGGAGGATTGTTGTGAAATGAAATGTTTCACAGTTTAGGTGTTTTCTTAGGACTGCAAGAGGTTACTGAGTTGGGGAAGGTTTAAGCACTGGTGGATTTTACATAAACATGTGGTTTTAGTTGCAATGGCAGGAAGAGGATGCAGGAAGCTGGAGAGTCTGGGGTCTGAACGAGGGTACACAAATAGGAAGAGTTGTTAGAGGTGGAGGTGTTTACAGAGACAGCAATTGTCTGATCTGGAGCAGAGGACCCAGATGGGGAGGGATGTGGGGACTGCAGGTAGTTTGACAGGGAGGGAGGGCCATAGAGTCACAGGAGGTTACAGAAATGTGGAGAGCTGTAGGGCCTGCAGGCGTTCGTGGAGATGGGGAACTTGGGAGGGATGGAGCAGTTTACAGGGATAAGGATAGTGGTAGGACAGTGCTGGTTTATACTGACAGGGACTATTTAGGGAATGGAGCAGATTACAGAGATAATGTCGGTTGTATAGGCTGGAAGAAAAAACACACATATGGAAGGTAGACGGGACTGAACAGGTTTAGAGATATTGAAATTCTTAGGTTCTGGTGTTATTTAGACATGGAGGATGTGGAATCGGACAGATTTTCCCGGAGATGAGAACATTAATTTTGATTGGAGGCAGTTACACAGATAAAGGAGCATTAGTAATCTCCTCCAGTTTGGCCTAAGTGGGAAAGTGTTGTAGGGGAGGTTGTTGTTAACACAGATAGGGGTGTAAGAGCTGGAGAAGTTTATGCAGATGAGTAGATGGGTGGAAATATTGGAAGAGCTGACATTGACAGGGTGGGTGATAGTGATGAGAGCATGTTACACAGATCACAGATCCTTTAGGAACTGGATTGGAACAGTCACAGGGACTGGAGTGGGTTCGACAGATCGGAGTGTGGCCGTGGCCTGAGAAGATTATATGGTCTCCATAGATTCATTTTGTCTTTAGAGCTGGAAGAGGGTCGGTAGATACGGAAAGCTTAAACCCAATGTATACCATCTTCATTTGCCAGAACAGAGTCTCAATATCCTGCACCATCCAGGGATCCCTAAACCTGCCATTTCCCTGCACCCTAACAGGTACATACTGACCCTGGATTTTCAGTGTCACACTTTTAAAAGCCTCCAATTTTCCAGTTGTTTCTTTTCCTTCAAACAGACTCATCCACCCAACCTCACTAGATCCTGCTTCATGGCCCCAAAACTGGCTGTGTTCCAGCATAGCTCCATAACCTGTGGACCTCTCCGATCATTTTTATAGTTATGTGAAAACTAAGACCGTTGTGATCACTGACTCCCTGACTGACACTTCAGTCACTTCCTCATCTCGTTTTTTTCAGGGGCGATCCAATGTTGCGCCCACCTGAGTAGAGTAGGACCGTCTACATATTGGTCAAGGAAACTTTCTTGGACCCATTCAACAAATTGTTACCCATATGGGCCTTTTATTCTCTGAATGCATAAGTCAATCCAGGGGAAATTAAAATCTCCATTCAATACTACTCTCTTATTCCTACAGTTATGCAATCTCTCTACACATCTGCTCTCCTCATACCCGCTGGCTATTTGCGAGTCTGTAATGCAGTCCCAACAAAGTGACCGCTCCCTTCTTCTTTCTAACTTCTAACCATATGGCCTCATTTAATAACTCTTTAGGAGTGTCATCTCTAAGCACTGTTGTTATGTCCTCTCTTATCAATAGGGCAGCTGCCCCTCCTCATTTACTTGTCTTTCAGTCACACTTCTACCTTCTGTATCCTGGAACGCTGAGCTGCCAGTCCTGTCCTTCTCTCAGCCACGTTTCTGTTATGGCTATCGTATCCCAGTCCCCAGAGCCAATCCATGCTCTGAGCTCACCTGCCCTACCAGTCAGGCCTCATGAAATAAATGTCCTTTAAACCAGAAGTCTTTTCCCTCCCTTGACTGTGCCCCTGGATATCCTGAATCGGAAACTTGTTCTCGGTGGCTGGTGTATTTTCCTCTGACTGGCTGATTGTCTCTCTCCTTTTTAGAATCCCAATGCCCTGGCAAACCAGATTAAGCCCTCCCAGGTAACAATAGCAAATCTCCCTCCCAGGTTGCTAGTATCCTTCTGGTTCAAGTCTAACCTGCTCCCCTTTTCCAGGTCACCTCTACTGCAGAAGAGATCCCAATGATCCAAGACGTAAAAACCCTTCCCCCTCCACCAGCTCCTGAGGCACTCATTCATCGGCTTATCTTTCTATTTCCGTATTCACCGGCCAGTGGCACTGGGCGTAATCTGGAGCTCACTGCCCTTGTAGTCCTACTTTTTAACTTCTTACCTAACTCCCAATACTCATTTCACCAGATCCCATCCAACTGTATCTATGTTATGTGTACTGATGTGCACAATTACCACTGGTTGTTTGCCCTCCCCCTGGAGAAAAGGGCAAAACCTGACCTCCCCTTGGGAAACAAGGTAGGGAAAGGGACTGAGGCGTTATTTGGGGAGCACTTTGACAAAGTGACCACAGCTATATTAGTTGGAAAACAGTTTTTGAAAAGGACAGGCCTGGTCCACAAGTGAAACATCAATATTGGCCTGCCCCAATCCAGAAGATATTAGTCAAGTGCTTTTAGCAGTTGATTGTAGAGACTATTTGCAGGTAAATGGACCTCAGGCAGGTGGAAAGCTTTCAAAAGAGAGATAAAATTAGAGTTCAGGGTGAGGATATTTCTGTTAGTGTGAAGGACAATGCTGATTACAAGTAGGAAAGTCTGGATGACTGGGGTTATTGAGGTTCTGGTCAAGAAAAAGGCGGTCCATGTCATATGTGGCCAGCTGGATTCCTCAAAGAACATTGTGGGTACAGTAATACACTGAAGAGGGAGAGCAGGAGGGCAAACAGGAGACCTGAGAAAACTTTGGCTGGTAATGCTGAGGAAAATCCAAAGGGATTCTTCATGAATACTAACGACAGAAGATTAACTAGGCACAGAATGTGTCCCCTTGAAGATCAAAGGGATAATCCATGTGTGGAACCACAAGAAATGGGTGAGATCCTTAACGAAAATTTCACATCATACCTTAAAGACTGTGGAAGTCAGGGAAACAAAGTCATCAAAAGACTCTGCATATCAGAACAAGAGTTGCTGGTGATTTTAAAATGCGTAAAAAATAGATGAATCCCTGGAGCTAATCATGTATATTTGAGGACATTGGGGGTAACTCAGGAAGAAGTGCCCCTTAAAGAAGTATTCATATCAGTGACAGTCACGGGGGATGAGCTGGAAGCTTGCACAAGTAGTGTCTCACAAACTTGACTGAGTTTGTTGAAGAGCTGAAAATATGTTGCTGGAAAAGCGCAGCAGGTCAGGCAGCATCCAAGGAACAGGAGATTCGAGCTTATGCCCGAAACGTCGAATCTCCTGTTCCTTGGATGCTGCCTGACCTGCTGCGCCTTTCCAGCAACACATTTTCAGCTCTGATCTCCAGCATCTGCAGACCTCACTTTCTCCTCGATGAGTTTGTTGAAGAGGTGACTAAGAAGATACATGATGACAGAACAGGAGTCTTTTTCTATACTGACCACAGCAAGGCCTTGGACAGGGTTTAGCGTGGAACACTGGTTAGTAAGGTTAGATCACATGGGAGCAGGGAGAGCTAGCCAACTGGAAACAAAATTGGCTTGACAGTAGGAGACAGAGGGTGGTGGGAGAGGCTTGTTGTGCAGACAACGGGCCTATCGCTAGCGGTGTGCAATAAGGAACATAACTAGATCCACTGTTATGCATCATTTACAGAAATTATTTCGGTAAGAGCATTGGAGTCATTGTTTGTAAATTTGTTGATGAAAGTCCGGATAGAACACGGGTAAAAGTGCGCAGGGAATAGAGTTATCGAGGGGGATCTCGAACAACAGCCAGTGGGCCAAGGAATGAAAGATGGAGTTGAATTCAGGTGCTGGATTTTGGTAAAACAAACTAGGGAGGACTAACACATTTATTTGTCGGACCCTGGGCCGTGTTGGCGAATACAGAGAGAGCTGAAAATGTGTTGCTGGTTAAAGCACAGCAGGTTATGCAGCATCTCAGGAATAGGGAATTCGACGTTTCGAGCATAAGCCCTTCATCAGGAATGAGAGAGAGTAGCCAAGCAGGCTAAGATAAAAGGTAGGGAGGAGGGACTTGGGGGAGGGGCGATGGAGGTGGGATAGGTGGAAGGAGGTCAAGGTGAGGGTGATAGGCCAGCGTGGGGTGGGGGCGGAGAGGTCAGTAAGGAGATTGCAGGTTAGGAGGGCGGTGCTGAGATGAGGGAACCGACTGAGACAAGGTGGGGAGAGGGGAAATGAGGAAACTGGAGAAATCTGAATTCATACCTTGTGGTTGGAGGGTTCCCAGGCGGAAGATGAGGCGCTCCTCCTCCAGCCGTCGTGTTGTTATGTTCTGCTGATGGAGGAGTCCAAGGACCTGCATGTCCTCGGTGGAGTGGGAGGGAGAGTTAAAGTGTTGAGCCACGGGGTGGTTGGGTTGGTTGGTCCGGGCGGCCCAGAGGTGTTCTCTGAAGCGTTCTGCAAGTAAGCGGCCTGTCTCCCCAATATAGAGGAGGCCACATCGGGTGCAGCGGATGCAATAGATGATGTGTGTGGAGGTACAGGTGAACTTGTGGCGGATATGGAAGGATCCCTTGGGGCCTTGGAGGGAAGTGAGTGTGGAGGTGTGGGCGCAAGTTTTACATTTCCTGCGGGGGTGGAGGTTGGGTTGGTGGGGGGTGTGGATCTGACGAGGGAGTCACGAAGGGAGTGGTCCTTGCGGAACGCTGATAGGGGAGGGGAGGGAAATATATCCATGGTGGTGGGGTCCGTTTGGAGGTGGCGGAAATAACGGCAGATGATACTTTGTATGCGGTGGTTGGTGGGGTGGTAGGTGAGAACCAGTGGGGTTCTGTCTTGGTGGCGGTTGGAGGAGCGGGGCTCAAGGGCGGAGGAGTGGGAAGTGGAGGAGATGCGGTGGAGGGCATCGTCGATCACGTCTGGGGGGAATCTGCGGTCCTTGAAGAAGGAGGCCATCTGGGCTGTGCGGTGTTGGAACTGGTCCTCCTGGGAGCAGATGCGGCGGAGACGAAGGAATTGGGAATATGGGATGGAGTTTTTGCAGGGGGCAGGGTGGGAGGAGTGTAGTCCAGGTAGCTGTGGGAGTCAGTCGGTTTATAGTAGATGTCTGTGTTGAGTCGGTCGCCCGAGATAGAGATGGAAAGGACTAGGAAGGGGAGGGAGGAGTCTGAGATAGTCCAGGTGAATTTGAGGTTGGGATGGAAGGTGTTAGTAAAGTTGATGAACTGTTCAACTTCCTCGTGGGACCACGAGGCAGCGCCGATACAGTCATCGATGTAGCGGAGGAAAAGGTGGGGGGTGGTGCCAGTGAAGTTGCGGAAGATGGACTTTTCCACATATCCTACGAAGAGGCAGGCATAGCTGGGGCCCATGCGGGTGCCATGGCAACTCCTTTAGTTTGGAGGAAGTGGGAGGATTGAAAAGAGAAGTTATTCAGGGTGAGGACCAGTTCAGTCAGTCGAAGGATGGTGTCAGTGGAAGGGTACTGGTTGGTGCGGCGGGAAAGGAAGAAGCGGAGGGCTTTGAGTCCTTCGTGATGGGGGATGGAGGTGTACAGGGACTGGATGTCCATAGTGAAAATAAGGCGTTGGGGACCGGGGAAGCGAAAATCCTGGAGGAGGTGGAGGGCGTGGGTGGTGTCCCGAACGTAGGTGGGGAGTTCTTGGACTAAAGGGGACAGGACCGTGTCGAGGTATTGGGAGATGAGTTCGGTTGGGCAGGAGCAGGCTGAGACAATGGGTCGGCCGGGGCAGTCAGGTTTGTGGATTTTGGGCAAGAGGTAGAAACGGGCGGTGCGGGGTTGTGGGACTATGAGGTTGGAGGCGGTGGATGGGAGATCCCCTGAGGTGATGAGGTCATGGATGGTCTGGGAGATGATGGTTTGGTGGTGGGAGGTGGGGTCGTGGTCAAGGGGGCGATAAGAGGAGGTGGCGTTTGGCCTCAGCGGTATAAAGGTCAGTGCGCCAAACTACCACCGCGCCTCCCTTGTCTGGGGGTTTGATGGTGAGGTTGGGATTGGAGCGGAGGGAGTGGAGGGCTGCACGTTCTGAGGGTGAGAGGTTGGAGTGGGTGAGAGGGGTGGACAGGTTGAGTCGGTTAATGTCACGGCAGCAGTGGGCTATAAAGAGGTCGAGGGCGGGTAAGAGGCCAGCACGGGGGTGTCCAGGTGGATGGGGTGCGTTGGAGGCGGGAGAAGGGGGCGTCAGAGGGTGGGCGGGAGTCTTGGCTGTGAAAGTAGGCACGGAGGCGAAGGCGGCGGAAGAATTATAGAACATAGAACATAGAAAGATACAGCGCAGTACAGGCCCTTCGGCCCTCGATGTTGCGCCGACCGAATCCTACCTAACCTACACTAGCCCAATAACTTCCAAATGCCTATCCAATGCCCGCTTAAATGACCATAAAGAAGGAGAGTTCACCACTGCTACTGGCAGGGCATTCCATGAACTCACAACCCGCTGTGTAAAGAATCTACCCTAACATCTGTCCTATACCTACCACCCCTTAATTTAAAGCTGTGTCCCTAGTAACACCTGACTCCATTAGCGGTAAAAGGTTCTCAGTGTCGACCCTATCTAAACCCCTAATCATCTTATACACCTCTATCAAATCTCCCCTAAACCTTCTTTTCTCCAATGAGAACAGCCCCAAGTGCCTCAGCCTTTCCTCATAAGATTTTCCTACCATTCCAGGCAACATCCTGGTAAACCTCCTCTGCACTCGTTCCAATGCCTCCACATCCTTCCTATAGTATGGCGACCAAAACTGCACACAATACTCCAGATGAGGCCGCACCAGAGTCTTGTACAGTTGCAACATGACCTCAGGACTCCGGAACTCAATTCCTCTACCAATAAAGCCCAGTACACCATATGCCTTCCTCACAGCACTATTTACCTGGGTGGCAACTTTCAGAGATCTGTGTACATGGACACCAAGATCCCTCTGCTCATCCACACTACCAAGTAGCCTACCATTAGCCCAGTAATCCATCTTCTTGTTACTCCTACCAAAGTGAATGACTTCACACTTAGCTACATTGAATTCCATTTGCCACCTTTCTGCCCAGCTTTGCAACTTATCTATATCCCGCTGTAACCTACCACTTCCTTCCTCACTATCCACAACTCCACCGACTTTTGTGTCATCCGCAAACTTGCTTACCCAGCTTTCAAGCCCTTCCTCTAGATCATTTATAAAGATAACAAAAAAGCAATGGTCCCAAAACAGATCCTTGTGGTACACCGCTAGTAACTGCACTCCAAGATGAACATAGTCCATCAACTACTACCCTCTGTCTCCTTCCAGCCAGCCAATTCCTAATCCAAACCTCTAATGTATCCTCAATGCCATACCTCCGTAGTTTTAGCATTAGCCTACCATGGGGAACCTTATCGAACGCCTTACTAAAATCCATATACACAACATCTACTGCTTTACCCTCGTCCATTTCCTTAGTCACCTTCTCAAAGAACTCAATAAGGTTTGTGAGGCACGACCTGCCCTTCACAAAACCATGCTGGCTATCCTTGATCACGTTATTCCTATCCAGATGTTCATAAATCTTATCCCTTACCATTCTCTCTAAGACTTTGCCCACCACTGAAGTCAGACTCACTGGCCTATAGTTACTAGGGCTATCCCTACTCCCTTTCTTGAACAAGGGGACCACATTCGCTATCCTCCAGTCCTCTGGTACTATTCCCGTTGACAATGACGACATAAAAATCCAGGCCAATGGCTCTGCTATCTCCTCCCTAACTTCCCATAGGATCCTAGGGTAAATGCCATCAGGCCAGGAGACTTATCTATTTTCATCCTTTCCAATATTCCCAGAACCTCTTCCCTGCATATTTCCATTGTTCAATATCTCGGCGCGTGTTGAACTCATTAATCCGAGGGCATAGGGGAATGAAGGTGAGGCCCCTGCTGAGGACTGATCTTTCATCCTCAGAGAGGGGGAGGTCTGGAGGGATGGTGAAAATCAGGCAAGGCTGGGAGCTAGGACCTGGTGTGGGACTGGAGCTGGGGCTGGGGGCGGGGTTAGGGGCGAGGACAGAGATCGAAGTAGGGGCGGAGTTAGACGTAGTGACGTTGCTCGATGTGGGGGCGAAGTCAAGCGTGGGGGCGGGGTCATACGTCGTGACGGAAATAATCGTGGGGGCGGGGTTACGTGTGGTGGCGAAAGTCGGTGTGGGGGCGGGGTTATGCGTGGTGACGAAGGTTTGCGTGGGGGCGGGGTTACGTGAAGTGACGAAAGATGGCGTGGGGGCGGGGTTATGCGTGGTGACGAAGGTTGGCGTGGCGGAGGGGTTACGTGTAGTGACGAAAGACGGCGTGGGGGCGGGGAAACCTGAGGATTTGTGCTCCTGCAGGTTAGTGATGTCAGTGGGGGCGGAAGTGGCTGCGCCGACGGCAACCGGAGGGGCGGAAATGGTTGCGGCGACGGAGGAATGGTGGTCATTCCCGGTAGCCGCGTGGGTCGCGGGTCCGTCGGCGATCGTGGAAGCGGTTGTCTGTGCGGTGGTCACCGGGGCCGTTGTTGGGGCGGCGATCGCGTGGTCTCCGAGGTCGGTGGGGGCGGAAGTGACGTCACGGTCGGCGGCGGCCTTTGGTGCCGCGGGCGCTGTGGAGGCCATATGTGTAATGGCGTCCGACAGGCCGATAGAAGATTCTGGAACAGTTGAGGAGCCACGAGTGTGGGGGTAAGTACATGAAAGTTTTTGGTACTTACTGTCTTTAATCTCTGATATGGCTAGGAAGAACTGTTTGTTTAGTGTGTGGATTCTTCTGTAGATGAAGAACAGCAGGGGTCCTTTGCAGGTCTGTGAGAGTGTTGTCCTGAGCTGGGGTAGGGCTGATTGCAGGGAATGTAGGTAGCGACGCATGGCTGCAAGGGTGGAGCGGAGGATCCGGAGGGAGGTCTGTTGCTGGAGGCTTCGGATTTGTTGTAGGTACAGGTTGTCCTGGTTGGGTCCAAATTTTGTTGGTTGGAATGAGACCAAGGTGTACAGTTACATTGTTCCTTGGATACGGCATCACACGCGGACAGGGTGGGGAAAGGGCATTTAGCAGACTTACTCTCATAGGTCACAGCAAAGACTACATGTCTGTATAAGGCATTGCTGGGTCCCCAGTTGGAGTATTGCATAGAATTCTGACCCTCCTGCTTTAGGAAGCATTTCCTGAAACTGTAAATGGAGCAAAGATTGACGAAAATGTTTGTGATACTGGAGGGTTTGACAGAAACTGAGAGGCTGGATAAGTTGGAAAGTGACATAGGGAGATGAGATAGAATTGGCGTTTTAGGTTAATGAGAATGCAAGGAAATTCTACAGCACACAAGTACAAAAACAACTAGAGAGACACTAGGGCCGCGCAAATATCAATAAGGCCATCCATGAGTGGTATCACAGAAGATGGGTGAGACCCGAAATGACCATTTTATGTCAGAAATTACTGCGGACAAGTCAGTTAAAGACACAGTGATGGCTTGAAAAGAGTTCCATTTACAGAAGAGGTGGTGCTGGAGGTCTTAGAACACAAAGGTAGAGAAAGCACTACGTCCTGAACATGTGTATCCCAGTACATTGTGGCAAAGTAGTGGCAGATACCCGAGCAGAATTATTTGTATCATTGTCTACGAGGAACAGAGGTAAGGTGATTCGCCACGTCTTTACCCCAGGGTAGTGGAGTCCATAACTAGATTGGATCGAAGTGCTGAAGTAGGAGGTGTTAGCAATTCTGCAAAGTCTAAAAATAGATAAGTCCCCAGGGCTGGATGTGATTTATCCTCGGATTCTCTGGGAATCCAGGAAGGAGATTGCCATGCCTTTGGCTTTGATGTTTCTGTCGTCATTGTTTACAGGAATAGTGCCAGAAGGCTGGAGGAGAACAAATGTTGTCCCCCTAGAATAGATTACTTACAGTGTGGAAACAGGCCCTTCGGCCCAACAGTCCACACCGACTCTCTGATGAGCAACCCACCTAGACCCATCCCCTTACATTTGTCCCTTCACCTATCACTATGGGCAATTTAGCATGGACAATTCACCTAACCTGCACATTTTGGACTGTGAGATGAAACCGGAACACCTGGAGGAAACCCACACAGACACGGCGAGAATGTGCAAACTCCACACAGACAGTTGGCTGAGGCAGGAATTGAAGCCGGGTCTCTGGTGCTGTGAGGCAGCAGTGCTAACTGTTGCGCCACCGTGCCACCCCAAGCAGGGGAGTGGAGACCATCCTGGTAGTTGTAGACGTGTGAGCCTTAATTTGATGCTGGGTAATGTGTTGGAAACGCTTTTAAGGGATAAGACTTATATTCATCTGGAGATGAGTAAGTTGATTAGGGATAGTCAACACGATTTTGTGAAGGGTAGGTCTTGCCTCACAAACCTTATTGAGGTCTTTAAGAAGGAGAACAAAGACAGAGATGGATGAGGGTAAAGCAGTTGATGTGGTGTATATGTATTTCAGTAAGGCGTTTGTTAAGGTTCCCCATGGTAGGCTATTACCGATAATACGGAGGCATGGGATTGTGCGTGATTAAGCAGTTTGGATCAGAAATTGGTTCACTGAAAGAAGACAGAGGGTAGTGGCTGATGAGAAAGATTGATCCTGGAGTTCAGTTACTATTGGATACTGCCAGGATGTATTTTGGGTCCACTGTTGCTGTGATTTATATAAATGACCTGAATGAGGGCATTGAAGGACGGGTTAGTAAATTTGCAGAAGACATTAAGGTTGGTAGAGATGTGAATAGTGACGGAAGATATTGTAGGTTACAGAAAGGTATAGATAAGCTGCACAGCTGGACTGAAAGTTCGCAAATGGAGTTTAATGTGGAAGGTGTGAGGCGATTCACTCTGGAGGGGGTAACAGGAACACAGAGTACTGGGGTAATGGTAAGATTATTGGTAGTGTAGATGAACAGACAGATCTCTATGTCCATGCACATAGATCGTTGAAAGTTGCCACCCATGTTTAAGGAGCCATTCAATGTGTGAGCTTGCATTGGTAGAGGGATTGAGTTTCGGAACCATTAGATCATGCTGCAGCTGTACAAAACTCTGGTGTGGCCACATTTGTTCAGGTCATCCAGGATGGATGTGGAAGCTTTGGAAATGATTCAGACGAGATTTACAAGTAAGTTACCTGGTATGGAGGGAAGGTCTTATGAGGAAAGGCTGAGGGTCTTTAAGTTTTTTTGTTCAAGAGAATGTGTTTGAGGTCAATTAATTGAGACATATAAGATAATCAGCAGGAGCGATGGGTTGGACAGTGAGAGCCTTTTCTCTTGGATGACGATGCCTAGCACGAGGGGAGATAGCTTTAAATTGAGGCAGATATTAATATGAATAAATAGAGGGATAGATGCCAGCGGTAGGTTCTTTACTCAGAATAGTCGGGGTCAACTCTAAAGGCATTTAAAAGGTCTTTGGGTAGGCATATGGACAAGAATTGGAATGGTGATGGTTCGATTGGCTTCAGATTGGATCTACAGGTTGGCACAAAATCGAAGGCAGAAGGGGCTGTATTGCGCTGTCATGTTCTGTGTTCTCGTGGGCATAAATATGAGTTGGGAGAGGAAATATTTAAAAGAGATTTTAGGAGAAAATTTACGACACAGAGGTTGGTGCAGTTATGGAATGAGCATCCAGGGGAAATGGTAGAGAACAGTACAATTACATCAGGTAAAAGTTGGGCAGGTACATGGTGAGGAGAGGGTTTGAAGGGATGTGGGTCACATACAGGGAAACGCAACTCATTCATGGACTCTGGTCAGCATGGACTAGTTGGGTTGAAGGAAAAGTTTCCGTGCTGCATGCCTCTGTCTCCATTTATTGGAGGGGGAGACTACTGAGATAAGGAATGTTGTAAACACTGAAGCAAGTTACAGCGATAGGGATGGTAGTCCGGAATGCAGTACATTTCAAATATGTGGAGGAACTACTGGGCTAGGAGAAGGTTACAGAGATAGGAACTGTTATAGAAGTTACAAATTATTGAAGACATAGAGATCAGGAAAATCTGGAGAGAGAGAGAGAGAGAGACAGAGAGAAAGCGAGAGCAACAGTGAGATACTAAGTGATGTAACCAGAGTCCTGGAAGATATCAGGAACACATAACTGTGTTGGAAGAACAGATTTTGCTTCAAGATGCACTGGCATAACCGGTCAGGAATGAGCAACCTGTGAGCAGGTGAAGTGATGGCCTCGTGGTATTATTGCTAGAGCATGTATCCCAAGCCTCAGCTAATGTTCAAGGGATGCAGGCTGGAATCCCACCATCAGAAATGGTGGAATTTGAAATCAATAATTTTAATAATTGTAATTAACAATCCACAACAAAATGTGAGACCATTGCTGATGTACAAAAAACGCAAACACCTGTCCTTTCGAGAAGGACATCTGCCCATCCTCACGTGGTCTGCATGACGTACCCACAGCAAAGTGTTTGCCTCTCAATGACCTTCTGAAATGACCGAGCAAGTTACTCAGCTCAGGGGCAGCTAGGGCTGGGCAAGAAAGGCTGGTCAACCAGAGATACCTACACCCCATACCTGATTTAAAAAATAATCTATTTGGATGGTTCCACTGGAACCGTGCTGGGACCAGTGTCCTGGCAAATCATGTTGGTACGTTTATGGACAGAGCTTTCAACTGACAGAGAGGATGCAGGGACAGGGTTCGGGTGAAAGGAGCTTTCCAAATCCAAAGAGAAAAGGTGTAGCATCGGAACAGCATGGAATGTGACTGAAGACAAGCAGTAAAGAATAGGACGGGACAGAGTTTAACTAAAATTGTAGATCTGTGAATAGATTCGTGACGGAAAAATTGTGGGAAAGAGTAAGTTATGTTTTATTTTGAATAGACAACGTCGCTGCAATAAGGTCGATGGAGTTAAGACTCAGATAAAAGAGATTTAAACAACAGAGAAACATGGATACAGGGTGAACAAAAATATTCAATGATTCACAACCTTGTGCAAACTCAGGCAAAATGGGTAACACTAACAATAATGGATAACAATGGCGAAAGAATTTCACCACAGATCATGCAGTAGAGTCAATCTGAATGTAAATACTGGCTACTACGTGCCAAGGACACAAGCAGCAGAACAGTTTTAGCCAACGAACAGTATTCCATTGCTCATCACTGCATTAAACAGGAACTCATTGGAATTGTTAATAAAGGCTTGGGGATAATTCAGTGAAATTTCAATTTTCGTATAATCTTGTCAATCACACTGACAACAGTGATACTGGAAGAGGGGTTGGGAGATTTTTTTCATTGTTTCTTTGAATAACACATTGTGAAACTGGCTAGGGATATAACTATGTCAGACCGACCGTTGTGTGATGGAACTTAGTGACTGAGTAATGTCACCTGATGAGATCCTCTGGGAAATTGTGATAAAGTGCATGTTAAAGGAATTTAAACTTTTAAAGTGAATCACAGAAAGGACAAATTACAACTAGAAACAAAAATAGCCAGTTACATTAGGTTGAGAGGAGAACTGACCAAGATAAACAAGCTAAACAAACTGAAAAATGTGTCTGTAAATGAACAGTGGAAAACATTTGAGGGACAGTGAAAAATACTCAACAAAAGGACATTCCATTGAAACATGAAACCTCAGCAAGAAATTCCCACCCATCCCTCACTCAGGGCAAAATGGATCATATTAGATTATGAGGCTAAGACGATCACCAAAAACGTTTAAACATCATGAAGTAAGTGAATATTTGAGGAGTAAGTGTTAAAGGGATTGCAAAGGGTCTGCTAGCAGGAGGAGGGCAGTTTGAATGGGAATAATGATCAGGGTTTAATGATACGACAGGAACAGGGAGAAGTGAAGTTGCTGGAGGTGGTGAGAGTGTGACAGAGAGTGGTTCGGGTCTGAACCGTGTTACAAAGCCAGTACAGATTGCTGAAGATTGAGGGGTTTGCAGAGATAGGGAGGGACACGTGTATTTTAATTTATTCATTGATGGGATGTGGGTGTCACTGATTGGACCAGCATTCTTTGTCCCACTGCGAATTGCCCAGAGATAGCACAGGATCAGCCATATTGCTGTGGGTCTGGAGTCACATGTTAGCCAGACCAGGTTAGAAGGTCAGATATCCTTCACTAAAGGAGGTAAGTGAATCTGATGAGTTCTTCCTACATATCAGCAATGCTTTTACGGTGATCTCTTGTACAGATGTAACATGGTAAAAACAAGGGCAGCAGATGCTGGAAACCAGAGTCTAGATAATCGTGGTACTGGAAAAGCACAGCAGGTCAGGCAGCATCTTGACATCCCAGCTCTTACACTCAATGCTCTGCCCAAAGAAGGTAACCATCCCAAATGCCTGTTTCACCAGCCTGTCTACCTGTGACACCACTTTCAAAGAACTGTGTACCTCATCCATGGGTCTCTGACTGACAACACTACCCAAGACCCGAACATTAACTTTACAACCCACTCTGGGTTATTTTACCACAATGGAATATTTTGCATTTATCTAATTAAACTCCATCTGCTATTCTTCAGCCCACTATTCCAGCAGTATTGTTCATCCTGTTGAACCACATACAGCCTTCTTCACTGTCCATTTTACCACCAATTATCCAGTTTACAATACGGAATATAGAACACAGAACGTACAGCACAAGACCCTTCGGCCATGATGCCATACCAACCTTTTACCCGACTGTAAGATCAAACTAACCTACACACCCTTCATTTTACTATCATCCATGTGCCTAACCAAGATTCTATCAAATGCACCATTACACCCATCGACCACCCTCTGTGTAAAGAACCACGATCTGAAATCTCCCCATACACATCCTCCAATCATCTTAAAATTATGCCCCCTTGTACCATACATGCCATGGGATAAAGAGGTTTCTCACTATTCACTCTATCTTTGCCTCACACCCTCTTATTCACCTATACCAATTCGCCCTTCAACCCTTCTTCACCCCAATGAGAACAACCTAAGCTCACTCAACCTTTCTTCATAAAACATGCTCTACAGTCCAGGCAACATCCTGGTAAATCTCCTCTTCACCTTTTCTGAAGCTTCCACATCCTTCCTGTCATAAAGGGATCTGAACTGAATATAATATTCTCAGTGGCGTCTAAACAGGGCTCTCTAGAACCGCAGCATAGCCTCATGGCTGTAAAACTCAATCCCCCAGCTAATGAAAGCCAACAAAACATATTCCTTCTGAACAACGTTATCAGCTTGGGTGGCAAATTTGACAGATATCTGGTCATGAAATCCAAGATCGATCTGTTCCTCCACACTATCCAGTATTCTGTATTTTTCCCCATATTCGGCAAAATGAATCACTTCACAATTTTCCAGATTTGATTTCATCTGCCACTTTTCAGCCCAGCTCTACATCCTGTCAATGTCCCATTGCAACCTCCAACAGACTTCCACACTACTCACTACTCCACCAACCTTCGTCTCATTGGCAAAGTTTCTATCCCACTCTTCCACTCAGACATCCAAGTCATTCGTAAAGTCACAAAGAGCAGAGATCCTGTAACCTCTCCATATAGAAAACCACTGGTCACCGAGCTCCAGGATGAATGCTTTCCATCTGTCATCACCATCTGTCTTCTATGGGCCAGGAATTCTGTCCCCAGACAGACAGGTTTCCCTGCATCCCACGCTCTGTACTTTTTCAATGAGCCATAAATGCATTTTGTCACATTCTCAAAGGGCTCAATAAGATTTGTGAGGCATGATCTGTCCCTTACAAAGCCATGCTGACTCTCTGTAATCAAACTGTGGTTTGCAAAGAAATCATGAATCCTGTCTCTCAGCGTCCTCTCCAATAATCTGCACATCACAAACAGAAGACTGACAGGTCTGTAGTTCCCAGGATTATCTCTACTCCCTTTCTTGAAAAACGTAGGGCTGATTCACCTAACCTGCTCATCTCCAATTGGTGCGTGGAAACCGAAGCACCTGTCGGGAACCCATGCAGACATGGAGAGAATGTGCAACCTCCACACAGACAGCCGCCTGGGGCTGGAATGGAATTCGCGTCCCTGGTGCTGTGAGGCAGCAGAGCAACCCACTGAGCCGCCGTGCTGGCCCATGTAACTCGCTAAAGCCCTGTTTCTGCTCCTTGGTTCCTCTTCATCTTGACGAGATGTTCTACATCCCTTGGAACGTTGTCAAATGCTTTGCTGAAGTCCATATAGACAACGTTGACTGCTCTGCCTTCATCTGTCGCTTGGCCAACTCCTCAAAGAGTCAATCCACTTTGTGAAACATGGTTTCCCACTCACAAAGCTGACTATCTCTAATCAGCGCTTGCCTTTCCAAATATATGCAGCTCCTTTCCCTCAGAATCTCCACCAACAAGTTACCCAGCACTGGGCTCACGGGGTTGTAATTTCCTGCTGTTTCCCTGCAACCCTTAAGCGATGAAACAGCATTAGCTGCCCTGCAGTCTTCCGGTAACTATTGTGTCTGTTGATAATATAAATATCTCTGTTAGGGACACTGCAATCTCTTCCCTAGCTTCCCACAATATTCCAGGATAGATCGAATAAGCTATTGAGGATTGATCTACCTTTAATTATTTTAAGATTCTTGCAATTTTTCTTCTCTGTTGAGGATTAGTGATGAGCAGTACTGCCTCACAACCCCAGAGACCCGGGTTCAATTCACCGCCTCAGGCGACTGAATGAGTGGGGTTTGTGCGGTGTCTGCGTGGGTTTCCTCCCACCATCCAAAGATGTGCGGGTCAGGTGAACTGGCCATGCTAAATTGCCCGTAGTGTTAGGTTAGGGGTATGGTTGGGTTGCGCTTCGGAGGGTTGGTGTGGACTTGTTGGACCGAAGGGCCTGTTTCCACACTGTAAGTAATCTAATCTAATCTCCTTACAATTCTTTCCAAGACATCGCTATTTATTTCCCCGAGCTTCCATGTCTTTCTTCACAGTAAATTCTGACAACACTACTTTGTCTAATTTCTCAACCACCTTCTGATAGTTAAGGTGTCCTTTTCTCTACCAAGTTACTCGATAGCCCTTATTGAAACTTGTGCAAATGTTTCCGAAAATTCAAATAAACCGTATCCTTGGCACAGCCACTCCTACACCCGTATCTATTCTTCCATTTATACTCACAACAATAAAAATACAATCCAACAGGCTCAAAACCACGTTCACTTTTTATTAAATGCGTTTCTATTGACATATCCTTTCTAACACATTCCAGATCCCGACTGACTGTCAGGCTAACACGGTTTGGTTTCAGACTGATAGCAGAAAGGGTTATGGGGGTTCTTGTTTATCAATCTGCAAAAGGTAGCTTACAGGGTCAACAGGTCATAGACGTTTTGGAAATTGAGAGGTTCATGGTCACTGAAGGACATTATGGAGATAGGGAGTAATGTGCGGACTGTATGAGATTATGGACACAGAGAGTGCAGTGCTGACTGAAGGACATGATGGAGATAGGGAGTGATGTGGGGTCTGAAACAGGCCAAAGAGATCTGGAGGGCTGTTGGGTCTGTAGGAGGTTGCACAGATCAGGAGGATCATGGGGACTGAAGGAGGTTACTCTGAATAGGAGGCTCGTCGGCTCTGGATGAGATTATGGAGATAGGGAGGGCCGTGGGGTATATTGGAGGTTATGGAGTTAGGGAGGTTTGTCGTGAATGATTCAGGGTACATAGATAGGAAGAGTCGTGGGGACTGAAGGAATTTATGGACATAGGGAGAGCTGTGGGGACTGAAGGAGGTTATATAGATCATACGTTTATAGAGAAGAGCATGTATCGACCATTTGACTACAGAGTCGGTCCCAACATTTAATATGATCAGGACTGATCATCTAACCCAGTACAGTATTACTGCTTTCACACTTACTCTGATATTATAGTGACTACTGGCATTTAGTGATACAGCGGGCTGCAGTAACTGGTTTGGGTGGTGGGGGGGGGGGGGGGGGGGGGGGATGTCTTACAGAGATAGTGAGGTTTGTGGAAGCTGGAACAGGTGACATATACACTGAGGGTTTTAGGAATGGGAGGACTTTACAGGGATTTGGAGGAATGCACGGATGGGACGTGGTAACAATTACAGGGAGGATTTTGGGAGCTCGATCTGTAACGGGTACAGCTGAGAACAGAAGTGAGCCAAACAGTCAGGACAGACATGGACAAGGTAGGACTAATAAATTAAGCTGCATTTATTTTAATGCAAGGGGCCTTACAGGGAAGGCAGATGAACTCAGGGCATGGTTAGTAACATGGGACTGGGATCTCATAGCAATTGCAGAAACATGGCTCAGGGATGGGCAGGACTGGCAGCTTAATGTTCCAGGATACAAATGCTACAGGAAGGATAGAAAGGGAGGCAAGAGAGGAGTGGGAGTGACATTTTTGATAGGGGATAGCATTACAGCTGTGCAGGGGGAGAATATTCCCAGAAATGCATCCAGGGAAGTGATTTGGGTGGAACTGAGAAATAAGAAAGGGATGATCACCTTATTAGGATTGTATTAAAGACACCCCAATAGTCAAAGGGAATTTGCCAAACAAACTTGTAAGGAGAACTCAGCTATCTGTAAGAATAATAGCGTAGGTATGGTAGGGGATTTTAACTTTCCAAACATTGACTGGGACTGCCATAGTGTTAAAGATTTAGATGGAGAGGAATTTCTTAAGTGTGTACAAGACAATTTTCTGATTCAGTTTGTGGATATACCTACTAGAGAAGGTGCAAAACTTGACCGACTCTTAGGAAATAAGGCAGAGCAGGTGGGTGAGGTGTTAGTGGGGGAGCACTTTGGGGCGAGCGACCATAATTCTATTCGTTTTAAAACAGTAGTGAAAAAGGATAGACCAGATCTACAACTCCATGTTCTAAGTTGGATAAAGGCCAATTTTGACGATATTAGGCAAGAACTTTTGAAAATTGATTGGAGGCAGATGTTCACGAGTAAAGGGATGGCTGGAAAATGGGTAGCCTTCAGAAATGAGATAAAAGAGTCCATAGAAGAATGTTCCTGTCAGAGTGAAAGGGAAGGCTGGTAAGTATAGGGAAATCTGGATGACTAAAGAAATTGGGTGTTTGGTTCAGAAAAAAGAAGGAAGAATATGTCAGGTATAGACAGGATAGATCGAGTGAATCCTGAGAAGAGTATAAAGGAAGTGTGAGTACACTTAAGGGGAATTCAGGAGGGCAAAAGGCGGACATGACATATGTCTGACACGTAGAATTAAGGAGAATGCAAAGGGTTTTTACAAATATATTAAGGAAAAAAGGGTAACTAGGGAGAGAATAGGGCCCCACAAAGAAGCGGCCTTTGTGTGGAGCCGCATAAAATGGGGGAGACAGTAAATGAATATTTTGCATCAGTATTTACTGTCGAAAAGCATATGGAAGATATAGACTGCAGGAAAATAAATGGTGACATCTTGCAAAACGTCCAGATTACAAGGGAGGAAGTGCTGGATGTCTTGAAACGGTTAAAGGCGAATAAATCCCCAAGAAATGATCAGGTGTGCCCGAGAACTCTGTGGGAAGCTAGAGAGGTGATTGCTGGGCCTCTTGTTGAGATATGTGTATCATCAGCAGTCACAGATGAGGTGCTAGAAAACTGGAGGTTGGCAAAAGTGGCGCCACTGTTTAAGAAGGGTGGTAAAGACAAGCCAGGGAACTATAGACTGGTGTGCCTAAACTCAGTGGTGGGCACGTTGTTGGAGGGAATGCTGAGGGACAACATGCACATGTATTTGGAAAGGCAAGGACTGGTTAGGAATAGTCGACATGGCTTTGTGCGTGGGAAATCATGTCTCACAAACTTGATTGAGTTTTTTGAAGAAGTAACAAAGAAGATTGAGGAGGGGAGAGTGACAGATGTGATCTATATGGACTTTAGTGAGGCATTCGAGAAAGTTCCCCATGGGAGCCTGATAAGCAAGATGGAATACAGGGAGAACTAGACATTTGGATACAGAGCTGGCTCAAAGGTAAAAGACAGAGAGTGGTGGTGGAGGATGTTTTTCAGACTGGAGGCCTGTGACCATTGCAGAGCCACAAGGATCAGTGCTGGGATCTCTACTGTTTGTCATTTACATAAATGATAGGGAGGCGAGCTTAAGAGATATAGTTAGTAAGTTTATAGATGACACCAAAATTGGAGGTGTAGTGAATAGCGAAGAGAGTTACAACAGGATCTGGACCAGATGGGCCATTGGACTAAGTGGAAGATGGAGTTTAATTCAAATAAATGCGAAGTGCTGCATTTTGTGAAAGCAAATCTGAGCAGAACTTATACTCGTAATGCTAAGGTCCTAGGGGGTGTTGCTGACCAAGAGACCTTGAAGTGCAAGTTCATAGCTCCTTGAAGTGGAGTCGCAGGTAGATAGGATCGTGAAGGCGGCATTTGGTATGCTTTCCTTTATTGGTCAGAGTATTGAGTACAGGTGTTGGGAGGTCATGTTGCGGCTGTACAGGGCATTGGGTAGGCCACTGTTGGAATATTTTGTGCCCTTCCAGTCTCCATCCGATTAAAAAGATTTTGTGAAACTTGAAAGGGTTCACAAAAGATTTACAAGGATGTTGGCAGAGTTGGAGGATTTGAGCTATAGGGTGAAGCTGAACAGGCTGGAGCAGTTTTCCCTGATACTTCGGAGGCTGAGGGGTGACCTGACAGAGGTTTACCAAATTATGAGCGGCATGGATAGGATAAATAGACATTTTCCGTGAGGTCGGAGAGTCCAGAACTAGAGGGCATAGATTTAGTTTGAGAGGGGAAAGATAGAAAACAGACCTAAGGGGCAACTTTTTCACGTAGAGGATGGTACATGTATGGAAACAGCTGCCAGAGGAAGTGGTGGAGAATGGTACAATTGCAACATTTAAGAGGCATTTGGATGGGTATATGAATGAGAAGGGTTTGGAGGAATATGGGCTGGCTGCTGGCAGGTGGGATTAGATTGGGTTGGAATATCTGGTCGGAATGGACAGGTTGTACCTGAGAGTCTATTTCCGTGCTGTACACCTCTATGACTCTGTCACTCATGGAGGTTATAGAAATAAACTGTGTGGTCGCGTCTGGAGAAAATTAAAGGGATAAAGGTTTGTAGTTACCGAAGGAAATTACATCATTCGGGACCAATAGAGTTTACAGAGACTGAGTGCGTTTTAGAGACAGTAAGAGTTCATAGTCATTATTAGAAATGCAGAATCTAATTTATGAGAGAAGCAGGGTCACTCTGCTTTGTGCCCAGAGACAGGAGGAGTCTAACAGCTGGAGGAGGTTACTAAGGTAGAGAGCTTTTTTGTTGTCACGACGGGAAGATTACAGAGGTCATGAACGTAGTAGGAGTTCAAAAATTTTACAAAGACAGGGAGGTCTTTTTCTGGTCTGGAAAGGATGACACTGACCGGGATGTCTTCAGGAACTGAAGCGTTGTTTTTCTTCCGTTAAGGAGAGATGTGACAGAACCCAGGATTAAAGGCAACGGCAGAAACATGAAGAGTTGTACTGGTAGGAGGAGCTGACAGGGACAAACAGGATTGTTGGGGCTGATAGAGATAGGGGAAGGTGGTATCTATGAAACAGACAGTGGAGAAACTGACCGACATAGGGAGGGTTCCGTGGAACAGATGAATTTACAGACAAGGTGGTGATAATGAAGCCTGAGATTTTTGTCATATTCCTTGCCCAGCATTGTTCCGACATCATGCCCTCAGTTTCTGAATTAAAGTCCATGAACTCCTCCCTGTGCTGCTTACTGCGTGAGTGATCTTACCGGCTGTGGGAGTTACTGAAGGCTCCAGATCTCACTCTACATCTGTCTCTGGCTGACCAACCATCTTCAATGTGTTGATGGACGAGACAGGAATTGGGAATTCTGCTGAGTCAGTGACATCAAAAATAACTGCAAGAGACAGAGAAATAGACAGAATGGGAAATTATACTAACGCAATGAAGGCAACACATAGAGAATGGCACTGAGTCCCACAGAGATCTGGAAAATCCCAATCCCCATCAATGGCCTGTGCAGTTACTTCCCTCTGGATTGGAGAATGTTGTTGGCTCAGGATCTGGAGTACCTGCAAGAGCGAGAGACACTGACAGAGGCAGAAATTAGACCCACACAGTGAGGGATATCACATGGAGAGAAGCTGAGTGATATCAGAAGAGTGCAGGAATGTATCAGGATCACACAATAGTATCATCAGAAGTGGTTCTGACCAGTGAGCACTGCTACCAGTACTCAGGGAAGACTGAGCTATTTTATTGGAATAGGCTCCTCTGGTACCAAGATTATGCAGTGTGCTATAAACGGACACAGATGAGGAGGGGGACAGGTCTGAGGTGAATGGAAATTCGGAAGTCCAAAGAGAAAGGTTGAAATATTGGAACCCCATGGAGATGTGGATGAAGACCAAAACAGAGAAACAGTAAGGGAGTGAGTTTAATTAAAATACGACATTATCAAACAGATTTGTGACAGGAAATTATTGGTTAACATAAAGTAAGTGCCATTTCCGCCCCTCACAATTCCTCATACGCCACAAGTGACAACACTTCCGCCCCTCACATCATCACTGATGTCACACACTCAGTGACTTCAGCGGCCCCCCACTGCCGTGTTTGCCACCACGTCCTCCCCCATCAACGACAATCACCTGCATTCTGCTGACACCCCCAGGTCCCACTGTCAGCAACCCCGTCCCTAGAAACCAGAGGGGAACACCACCCTGCTCAAGACTCCACCCCCAATTCCCCCTAACACCACACCCACTCCAATTACAGGCTCGGTCTCTTCCCCAAGCTCCACACCACGCCAGATCCCAGCTCCCAGTCTTGGCGAGTTTTCACCATTCTCTCTGACCTCACCCAGAAGGAGGATGAATGACCAGTCCACAGGAAAGAACTCAACTTTATCTCCCTCTGTCCACGTATTAATGAATTTAATACACGCCGTGACGTCGAACACTTCTTCTGACGCCTACGAGCTTACTTTCACAATGTAGACACTCGGCAACCTCCGAGGATCCCATTGCCCACCTCCAATGCACTCCATCCACCAGGACACCCCGAACTGTCCAATTACCTGCCTTCGATCTCTTCATTTCCAACTACCACTGAGACATGAACCACCTCAAACTGGATATCCATGGATTCATTCTGCTCCCGACCGACGCAGTTGCTTTGGTGTCAGCAACAGCGCAAAACACACTTACACGATTTGCTCAATAACTCATTTTTCTAATGCAATCTTCGTTTGGTAGGGCAGTGCAGAACGAGAGGGTACAAATCTGGTGTGGGAGGGTGAGAATTCGAAAGGCAGTGAGGAGCAACGGCTTCACGCAGAGGGTGGAGCTTGTCTGCAATAATTTGGAAGACTTTTAGGAATTTGGAAGAGTATGTGAATAGGAAGGCTTTAGAGAGACATGGGTCAAGTGCAGCAATCGCGGCTGAATCAGTTGAGGGTATCTGTTCAGAATGGACGAGTTCGATCAAAAACCGTGTTTTCAGTGCTGTCCATATCTATTGACTCTATGATATTGACTCTATGATAAAAAAGATGAATAAAATAATGAAGTAAAATTGTCGAAGTTGTTAAATTCAAACAACTTCAGATAATTTTATTTTCAATTATTTTAATTACCTTTCATTTGTGTTTTGTTCACTGTTCTTTACCTCTTATTTCTTGATTGTCTCTCTTTCTGTCGCTTCCCACTCTGTCAATACGTTTTACCTCTCCTCTACCCGCTTTGCTACGCTTCTCACCTGTTTTCCATTTAGTCTGCTTCACACATCCCCCACATATTTTGTCATATAGCACTGGCTTCAGCCTTGGTCATTCGCAGCTCCTAATCTCCCTTTAATCTCTCCGTGCTCTGTCATTATCACCTTTGCATCTGGAGCCCGGACTCACCTTCTCTCAGCATGGTGTAAATAGCTCCCTAATTCTCGCCTTTTTTTTATCTTTAACATAGTGTCAGTTATACTCGAAACGTCAGCTCTTTTCTGTACTTGCGGATGGTGCCAGACCTGCTTAGATATTCCAGCATTTTCTCTTTTGGTTTCAGATTCCAGCATCTGCAGTAATTTGCTTCTATTAATGGCTCTATGATATTGCTGGGGATATGATGACTCCAGTGTCTATGCATAAGAGGTGAACAAGCGAATGAATTCCCTCTGGAAGTCGCGTGAAAAGTAGTAACAGAGATCCAGGAAAATAAGATGAACGAATCTTGGATTTGAATTGAAGCCTGAACTCTGGTTCTCCTCCGAGACTGTGCCAGGTCGACTTAATACTGCATATATTTCATGTTTTGCATTTCTTTGTGAAAACAATTGAGACTGATTGATTTGCTGCAGACAACATCCAAGAGTCATCATGGGTACTGCGATCGAGTTGTGCGTCTATCCCTGTCAAATGTTTTATTGCGCTGGCGAGGGTTTCTGCTTGGTGATTTTGTGGTTCACTTTGTTTGGAAATACAGCAACGCAGCTGAGATCCGACATGGGACCAACGAGTTGCTGTTCCAAGACAGCGATGGTCGGCTTTCGAATGAATACACATCTGAATCGATCATGTGACAAGTTGTTGCAGGCGGTGAAATTAAAAGCCGCGAAGAACCTTGGCACAGGGTAGCTCACGACACGAGCACTTCACATAGCCAGTGTGGGGATTGAACCCACGACCTTGGCGTTATTAACACCACGCTCTAACCAGCTGAGCTAACCCACCAACGGGCCTGCTTGCTAGAAGCAAATGCCTACATTGCCCGTGCTCACAATCACGGCGGCTATTCATTTTCTGATTTGATATCGATCGCACGCTCTTCTGAGGTATTTCCTTTCGTTGCAAATCTTTTCAACAAAAAAAAGCATTGACTTTTCCGAAAGCGCACAGTCGAGCTAACCAGTTGCTCTGATATCCAAAATTAAGCACAATGTCCGGACGCATGCAATTTCAATCGCAATGCCAACAGCACAGCTGCAGCTTGTCATGTTGTCAAATATCGTCTGGAGAAAAGTACCTTCAACGATCGCTCACTGTGCTTCTGGAAACTCACAGACCTTTGGAGTCAGGGTTATGTGCTGCTGATAAACTGCTGCGAACCTTATTCCAAATGCATTTGAATTGTAATCTAGCAGTGGGATTCTTTCTGCTCCCGAAGGACGCAGTTGCTTTCGAGTCAGCAACAGCGCAGAACTCAATTGCACGTTTTCCTCAATGACTCATGTTGCTTATGCAATCTTCGTTTGACAGCATATTTAGCAAGTTATCACGCCTTCCTGCAGCGTTTGTCAGCGACAGATCAGCTGCTAAGATGACTGCTTCAGACAGCATGTTACATCCTACATTTGAAAATGGAAAAGGTGCAAACGTTTACAGGCTGAACGCTCTCTCACTATTTTGCCTGGCTCGTCAGAGGCTGGGAGCTGATCTTATGGAGGTTTTTCAATCATGAGGGGCATGAATCGGGTAAGTAGATAAGTTCCTTTCGCTCAGGTGGGGCAGTGCAGAACGAGAGGGTATACATCTGTTGTGGTCGGGTGAGAATTCAAAAGGCAATGAGGAGCAACGGCTTCACGCAGAGGATGGTGCGTGTCTGCAATAAGTTGCCAGACGAACTGGTGATGACTGGTTCAATTCCAATACTTTTAAGGAATTTGGACAAGTATTTGAATAGGAATGCTTTAGAGAGACATGGGTCAAGTGCATGCAATCGCGGCTGGATCAGGTGAGGATATCTGTTCGGAATGGACGAGTTCGATCAAAAACTGTGTTTTCCGTGCTGTCCATATCTATTGGCTTCCGATATTGCAGGTGAAATGAAAAAAAAGATGAATAAAATAATGAAGTAAAATTGTCGAAGTTGTTAAATTCAAACAACTTCAGATAATATTATTTTCAATTATTTTAATTACCTTTTTTATTTGTGTTTTTTTCACTGTTCTTTACCTTTTATTTCTTGATTGTCTCTCTTTCTGTCTCTTCCCACTCTGTCAATACGTTTTTCCTCTCCTCTTCCCACTTTGCTACGCTTCTCCCCTGTTTTCCATTTAGTCTGCTTCACACATCCCCCACATATTTTGTCACATAGCACTGGCTTCAGCCTTGGTCATTCGCAGATCCTAATCTCCCTTTAATCTCTCCGTGCTCTGTCATTATCACCTTTGCATCTGGAGCCCTGACTCACCTTCTGTCAGCATGGTGTAAATAGCTCCCTAATTCTCCCCTTTTTTAATCTTCAACAAAGGATCAGTTATACTCGAAACGTCAGCTCCTTTCTCTACTTGCAGATGGTGCCAGAACTGCTTAGATTTTCCAGCATTTTCTCTTTTGGTTTCAGATTCCAGCATCTGCAGTAATTTGCTTCTATTAATGGCTCTATGATATTGCTGGGGATATGCTAACTCCAGTGTCGATGCATAAGAGGTGAACAAGCGAATGAATTCCCTCTGGAAGTCGCGTGAAAAGTAGTAACAGAGATCCAGGAAAATAAGGGGCATGAATCGGGTAAGTAGATAAGTTCCTTTCGCTCAGGTGGGGCAGTGCAGAACGAGAGGGTATACATCTGTTGTGGGCGGGTGAGAATTCACGACCTTGGCGTTATTTGCACCACGCTCTAACTTCTAACCATTTTTACATAATCATATCACTGGGGGTGGGTAAACTGAAGTCTACTCCAGTACAGGCAGACTTAGAGTTTGTCCCATGCAGTGACGGTGTGTGTGACAAAGATATGGTGGGTGTGTAAGATGTAGCGTGGGAGGATGTATGAAAAACATGGGGAAGTTGTGTGAGACTACAACAGGGATGATGTATGTGACCAGACAGGCAGCGTATGTGTGACAAAAACAGGCACTATGTCCTCAAATATGAGAGAGTTTTTAGATAATTTATTTATGTTCGGACATGCCATTGAATGTTTTGATGGACAGTTTGCATGTCCAGCTGCTATATTATTTGTTTCTGGAAATATTAGCATGAAATAAATTAAATATGATCCCTCAGCACTGATCCTCCGACAGCACCCACTCTCCCAACACTGAACGGGCGCCGATGGCACTTACTCAGTACTGGACCTGTGACAGTACCCTCTCTCTCAGTCCTGACCCCCCAACCGTGCCTGCTCCTTCAACACTAACCCTCTGAATGTGCCCACTCCCTTAGAATTTATCCTATTACAGTAACCGATCCTTCAGCAATAACCATCTGAGAGTTTCTGCATTCTCAGTTCTGATGCTCTGACAGCGTCATCTCTCACAGCACTGAATCTCCAAGAGCGCCTGCCTTTTCAGCACTAACCTTTTGCACTGGAAAGAGAAAGCGCCGTTCCGTCACTTCTGGCCCTCTGACAATGCATGCTTTCTTGGCTCCCTGACAGGAGCCTGGTCCTGTGTACTATTTTACTCACTTGCACAGTGTTCAGAAGTTTCGAAGCAACCAAAGATATCATCTGTCAATTGCTGCACCAAATGATAATAGCAGTCTCCTGCGAGTGAGGGAAACAGAGGGAGGTGAACAGAAAAACTATTTGTCCCTATCAACTTTGATAAATCCTGCCTCATCCTCAACACAAGTCCATAACCTGCGGCCAGACTACCTTTTATTAACAGTCACTTGCCACATTGGATTTGTTACTAGGTAATGGATTGGCCGGGTGTTAGATATGAAGGTAGGTGAGCAATTTAATGATCGTGAACACAGTTCTGTATGTTTACTTAAGCAGTAGAAAAGGATAGTTATGTACTGCAGGGAAAGAGGTATATCTGACGAAAAGGCAATTAGGATGACATTTGGCAAGATTTAGTTTGCACTAGATGTGGAAGGAAACGGATGGTATGAGCACAATTGAAATGTGGAGCTTGTTAAAGGAACAGATATCGCGTGTACTTGATGAGTATGTACCTGTCAGTTATGAAGGAAGTTGTCGAATGAAGCAGCCGTGGTTTACTAAAGAACTTAAAGCTCATGTCAAGAGAAAGTAGGAGGCTTATGTTAGGATTTGACTTGAAGGCTCAGTTAGGACGATTGAGAGTTACAAGTTAGTTACGAACAACCTGTACAGAGAGTCCAGAAGAGACAGGAGAGGACATGAGAAGTCGCTTGCGGATAGAATCTTAGAAAACCCTAAGGAATTCTACGTGTATATCAGGAACCAAAGAACGACGAGAGGAAGATGAGGACTAGTCAAAAATAGGAGTGATGAATTGTGTGTGGAGTCAGAGGAGGTAGGAAGGCGCTAACGAATATTTTTTGTTAGTATTCATATTGGTTTAAGACAACGGTGTCGAGGAGAATCTGAGATACAGGCGACTAGACTGGATGGTTTACAATGCAGTTTACAAGGAGGACTTGTTAACAATTCTGGAAGGGGCGAAAATAAGTAAGTCCCCTGGGTCAGCTGGGATCTATCCAAGGATTTCCTGGGAAGCCAGTGGGGAGATTGCAGAGCCTTTGCCTTTGATCTTTATTTTCGATATTGTCTACAGGAATAGCACTCGAAGATTGGAGGATAGCAAAAGTTGTTCCCTTGTTGAAGAAGGGTAATACAGAAGACCAAAGTAATCTTGGACCAGTGAGCCTTACCTTTCTTGTAGGAAAGAATATGGAACTGAGTATGAGAGACAGGATGTATAATCATTCAGCCAGCAACAACTTGATTTCAGAGGGTCCACATGGTTTCGTGAGTTTTTCGAGAAGGTGACCAAGCATGTGGATGAGGGTAGGGCACTTGACGTGGTGTACATGACGTCTGTAGAACCTTTGATAAGAATCCACATGTTAGGCTGTTGGAGAAAATGCAGAGGCATGGTATTGACGATGATTTCGCTGTTTAGATTAGAAACTGGCTTTCTCTGAGAAGGCAGCAAGTGGTGGCTAATGAAAATATTCACCCTGGAATCCGGTAAGGGGTGGTGTGGCACAACGATCTGCTTTAGGATCACTGTTGTTTGTCATTTTCGTAAATGACGAAGACGCAGGCATAGGGTGAATGAGTTAGTAAGCTTGCAGATAACACTAAAGGTGCTGGAGTTGTGGGCAGCGTGGAAAAATGTTGCAGGTTGCAGGGGAGCTGGAATAATTTGCAAAATTGGTCTAAGAGGTGGCAAATAAAGTTCAATGCAGCTAAATGTGAAGTGATTCACTTTGGGAACAATAACAGGAAGACAGAATACTGAGTTAATGGAAAGATTCTTGGTAATGTGGATGGGAAGAGTGAGCTTGGAGTCCATGTACATAGTTTCAAGCCAGGTTGATTATTATTTTTGGATTACTTACCGTGTGGAAACAGACCTTGGGGCCCAACAAGTATAAACCGACCCTCCGAGGCGCGACCCAGACAGACGCATTTTCTTTCACTTACCCGTTTACCGAACCTGCACATTTTTTGGATTGTGAGGGGAAAACAGAGTAACGGGCAGAAACCCACACAGATAGCCGCTTGAAGGAGGAATTGAACTCGCGTCGCTGGTGTTGCAATGCAGCAGTACTAACCAGTGTGCTCCTAGCGAAAGAGTACAACGTCGTCGGTTTTATTGGTGGAGGATTGAGTTCCTGAGCATAATGTCATGCTGCAACGAAACAAAACACTTGTGTGGCTCCACTTGGAATATTTTGAACTGCCTGGTCGCCCATTCCAGGAAGAATGTGGAAACATTGGAAAAGTTGCAGACGAGATAGAACAAGATATTGCCTGTCCTGAAGGAATAGTCTTATCAGGAAAATCTGAGAGGCTTGGGTCTGTTCTCATCCGAAAGAAGTCTGAGAGCAGATTTGATACAGAGTTACAAGATTTTTGCAAGGTTTGCGAAGATGTGCAACTCAGGTTTAGGTTGAGGGTGCAGGTCTGCTCGCTGAGCTGTTCGTTTGAATCAAATCTACAGCTCTGCAATCAAAACTACTCCCGGGAGTTACAAGATGATAAGAGGATTAGATAAGGTAGACGGTAGAACTATTTATCTTAGGAAGATGTTGTCAGCTTGTACGAGTGGTCATAACTCCAAATTGAGGATTTATAGGTTTAAGCGAGATGTCAGAGGCAGGTTCTTTGCTCAGAGAAAAGTAAGGGTGTGGAATGCCCTGCCTGTCAATGTCGTTAACTCAGCTAAATTATGGAGATGTAAACAATCCTTGGATAAACACATGGATGATGATGGGATAATATAGGGGGATGAGTTTAGATTAGTGCACAGATCGGCGCAACATCGAAAGCCAAAGGGCTTGTGCTGCGCTGTATTGTTTCATTGTTCTACGTTCTAAAGCTAAATCTCCACATCAGGGACCTCCAACCCCATGGCATCAATTAAGATTTCACCAGTTTCCACATTTCCCCTCCCTCCACCTGACCGCACTTCAAAACTTCCAGCCCAGCACCGTCCTTATGACCTGTCCCATCTGTCCCATTTCCTTCCCACCCATGTGTATCACCCTCCCCTCCAAACTATCAACTCTGCAACCTCCTCCGTGCACCTGTTCCATTGCCACCCACTCAACCTGTCACTAACCATTTCCAGATTCCACTGTCCTCATCGCAAAATGTCCTCCCACCTGTTGTGTATCGTCAGTAAATCTGTGGACATTTCACTCTGCAAATTCCATCAAGTCATTAAGGCAGATATAAATCATGGAAGTCGTATGACTCACCATTCCAGCACTGTACTAATTACTTTTTTACAACTTGAAAAATACGCAATAATCCAGATTAATTCTACAATTAAACAACGGACAATCCAGGACTTTTTTTTTAACTTTTCATCGTGAGCTCCGACCTTGTGCCATGGCTTTTGATACGGTCTTTTACGGAATGCCTACAAACATTTGATCAACTCTGCTTGCAATATGATCAAAGGACTCTGACGAAGTTGTCAAGTGTGTTTTTCCATTCAACAAATGATGTTAACTCAGTTTGACTCTAATCATCTTTTCTCAACGTCCTGCAATTACTTTCTTCACGATTGTCTCTCGTAGTTTCCAAATGACAGATAAGATATTGGAACAGATGGAAGCCATTCGTCCCATTAGGTCAGCTCCAAGTTTTAATGAGGTCACGTCTGATTTGGTTAATTCTTAATTGGCACTTTTCCGCCTTATCTCCATTCTTCTTGATTCCCAAATTGACTAATTGTGCGGCCGTCTCAACCTTGATTATACTCAGCCTTGACAGCCCTTCAGTGTAAAGAATTCTGCAGATTTGCTCCTCTCTCAAAGACAGAATGTCCTCCTCATCCGTGTCTTAAAGGATTAACGGTTCCCCTGAGATTAGGCTCTATATATTCTTCGCAAATTTCGTTTTTCATTAAATGTCTTTAGTCCCAGTCTTCTGGAAACTGACACTGATTGTTGGCAACATTTCCTCCACAACATCAACCCACCCATCCGCACTGCGCCCTCCCCTATCATTATAAACAGACCATAAAAATCTCCAGTTAACCTTCTTTGTTCCAAAGAGAAGAATCCCAACCTCAGTAATTTCTCGACAAAAGGGCTTTGCTCATCGCCAGACATCATGCAAGGCGGAGAATTGCGAAGCAGTTTGGGGAAAATATCGCCACTGGGAAGGTTAAAACAAAACAAGGGAAAATAACAGTGAACCCGTGTCTCCAGCTTTGGAAAACTTTAGAATCTCTTTGGGAAGCGAAACCACAGGTGAATGAAGGGTGGATTGTCCCACTTAACACAGCCGTCTTTCAGAGGCCACGACTGTGGATTCTGCTGTTCTCTCGACATGAACCAATCTGAGACATTGAAAGGATTTTCATTCCTGCGCGTCAGGAATTCAAACCTCGCCACGGCTACAAGACCACGCGAAGACTCGGGTGCAAACAAGTTACGAAAAAGCCTCGAAGAGAGCAGGACTCCTGTTATAGAAAAGTTGGTTGCTGTGACGTGGATGCGTTTCCAGCGGGTACAGGATTGTTGCCACTTCACTGCAGTGAATGTCCCACGATTTATTTTGCAAAAGAAAAACTGATACAGGACATCAATCACTTCGTGAAGGGCAGGCTGAAGTTTGAATTCGTGAAAAGCCTGTTTTTGGATCGTACAATGAGTAAGTTCAAACTGTCTCTGATGCGTAATTGGTCAACACGTTCATCCATTAACCGAACGGTTGGTGGTTTGGGACGTTCCAGGGTCGGATCTCTCACTGGTCATACTTCATTGGCTTTCTTTCCTGCACAGCTCCGGGTTTTTAATGTGGTCACAAAAATGTGCCCCAACCAGGAATCTTATCCAGAATCACAAAGGAATTTCTGTATCGTTTCAGTGGCTAATGCAAAGGACTGTGGATGTTGGGAATCTGAAAAAAAATAGAACATTCTGGGGAATGTCAACAGGTTTGTCAGTACTATTGGAGAAAAACGGAGTTCTGATAACGTTCTGAAACGTTGAATCGCCTTTTCCCAGCCCAGATCCTGCTCGACCTGCTGAGTAATTTTCTGCATTTTCCGCCGTCGTTTAAGCTGAATATAGATCCCACCTATCGGGGTGGAACACCCAGACCCACTTTGTCCCGACATTTCATCGATTTGAAAGCTGTGAGTTTTGAATGCAAATAAACCAAACAATGATTCACTACTGCTAATCTCCCCAGGGACAGAGACCTGGAAATGAGAACTCTGTGCATTCGGATGTAGTTGTGGCCGAGTGGTTAAGGCGATGGACTTGAAATCCATTGGGCATTCCCACGCAGGTTCGAATCCTGTCAACTACGGAGATTTTGGTAGCCTTTCGCTTTTGGAGAATCACTTCATCCAGGTCATGAATGGTGCAAATCTCCAGTTCACTCAAAGAACTGCACAGATGCACACTTGTTTTGCCAAATTTGTTTAGACTCGTTATGACACAGCATAAACCCTCCAGCTTACGATAAAACCAGTAACACAGAAGCGAGTTATGCTGTACAGGAATCTGCAACAATTCGATTGGCCAAGAACTACATGAAGTAAAAATTCAGCACTTCATTTGTAAAGTAAGAGAGAGGTTAATTAACAAACCAATGTTTTCTATTACCCATTTTTGTTGTTCCATTCGATATTGCTATTCAAATAAAACTCCCAGTTAAGGTTTACAAAACAGCACTTCTTTATCAAAACCAGGCAGCTGTAGGTTCTTGTCTTCGGATCTTCCTGTCTCTTCTTTGTCCCTGTTGGGAGATTCTGTGTCAAAGATCACGGATCGAAAAGTTATTTTCCACATATATATTTTTTTCAAGAAGATTGTTACATGCAAGGTCCTGGCAGTCCTCCTCTCAACAGTTCAATGTCCCCCATCTCATACCCCAGAGCATCTGATTGGGTCCCTGTTTATTTTTAAAGACTTTCAAGAGACGCAATTAAAATTTGATTTGAAATTATATATTTTCCTGATTAAAATTTAAACTGAGTGGCCAAGCTCGAACTATTTATGTCTCCAGGCAATGAACGAATTGAATTGTTCGACCCAGGATTACGTCGTTGTCTTATTGAGAACACTTGTTTCTGTGTCTGGTTGTTCTGCTGCTTTTTAAATCTCTTAAATGTGCACTAATATGTTTAAAACACATCGCCTCTACAGGAAACAATGAACCATCATAATGAAGATATGTTTTCATTTTTTAAAAAAAATACTTTACCCTAACATATCGATAAATTTCATACAATTTCGACTTAGTTTTTTTTCCTATATAAAATATAAAACATGAAATAAAGACAATCTCATCTGAACACCATCAGTTGAATCTGCGATAACGTATCTGTGATTTCATTCTACTGACCCACAACATGCATGATTTTTAAAGTGAACGTCTCTTCCATAAGAAGCCAACGAAATACTCTCATATTATTACATATATACAACGTTTTAGCGGATTGTGGTCTGTGTACATAACTTCTCCGATCCATTATTCGTGGCACATACATTAAATGTGTAACGCCAGTACCAAACTCAATAGTTTTTTTTTCGATTGTGGAGCATTTCTTCTGATAGATGTTGATTTTCTATGAAAAGTTATCAACTAGCAGTTGTTCCCCATGCTCATCTTTCCCGTTGGAGTACACCTCCACTCTAACGACCACCGATGGCTACTTTAAAGTTTTTTAGATGTTTGGTGCAGGTAATATGGTTTGGTGGTTAATATCGACTTCAAATGGTCAATTGCCACGTGCCATGTTGCTGAACACCGAAAAGTTGTGTTTTTTCTTCAGCAAATCGGTTAAACATGCCACTACACTAGTACAGTTTGGAACAGACTTCTGATAGAGTCCGCTGAGTCTGAAGAATTAAAGAAACTCTTTCTTCGAGGTTGATCATGGCAATTCTTCAGAAGCCTTCGTGCTCACGTTCCAGAGGGTGCTCAACCTGCCATGACCGATGTTACATCCCAAGAACATCACCTCTGCTTCCGTGAATTCTGTTTTTTATATGTTTGTCATCAGTTTCGCTTCTCGTGGTCGTTCAAAGAGCTCTGCCAACAGACCCTTGTGATCATGCCTTGAATTGCTAAGGATCACTACATCGTCCAAATAGATTACACAATTTGTCAACCCGGCCACAACTCTGTACAAGTGTCTTTGGGTGTGCCGGGCTTGTTCTTCATTCAAAAGTGCATCACTTTAAACTGATATAGCCTATATGGAGTACAAGCGCAGAGATTTGTTCACCAACTTTGACAATGGTACCTTCCAGTAGCCACGCATTATGCCCGACTTGGTGATGTAACTGGCTTGTCCGACTTTCTGGATGCAGTCCTCTAATCTAGAAATTGGATATGAGTTCGATTTTGTAACGGCGTTGGCCGTTCCATAATCACACGAAATTCAACACAAATCATCTGTTTGGTAACTAAGAAAATCAGCGAACTCCACGCACTCTGGCTTGGTTCAATGATGTTCTCGTCGAGCATGGTGTTCACCTGCATCTAGTCCTGTTAGCCTTTGAGACGATTAAGTCGAGAGGGTTGCTGCTTTATCGCAGCAGAATTCCCCACATCTACTTCGTGTTCAATTGCTTTCGTCCTCTCCATGTGATTCTTGCATGTACCATGACTCTGTCGGAACAAAAAATCTTTCAACACTTTTCTATGCTCCTGAGACAGACAGCTTTCTAATCCATCCCACTCTCAAGGACTTCATCATTTAGAATCTGTTTTGAGGTACATCAAAATTCAAAGCAACTGAATTCGATTCCTCACTCTGCTGAGCAGTAACGAACAACTCTTCCTCCAGTTCTTCCTTTGTGTGTAATACGTTTTCAACATGTTCACATGACATAGCAATACAGTTTTATTTTATATCTGACATCTTTGCTAAATAGTTCAACTGACTCAACTTTTTCACAGGGACCAGTAAACCTAACTTTAAAGGGATCACCTATGATTGGTAACAGTACTGACAAGTTATCCCTGTGGGAAAACTTCTGAGTCCCAGATTTTTATCTGCCACCTGCGTAATTCTACGCTGTGCCATCTATGGGTGCTGTTTTGCTGAATCACCTACTAAATTTAGTCTCTCCCTCAATTCCGATACCATGATTTAATTGTGTGATCTTCGTCTTTGACCCTGTCATTTGTTTCTTTAATTAATTCCAAAGGGCAATCACTTCATGTGCGAATATGAACTCAAAAGGATTGACTAAGTGGATTCGTTTGGAACATTCTTAATGGCAAACAATGCGAATGGGATATCTTTTTCTCAATCATTCGGTAATCTTGACAGTATGCTCTCTTCATGGTCTTCAAGGTCTTAGCCATCTTTCTAAAGCTCCCAACGATTCAGGAAGATATGCACTAGATTTAAAGTGTTGTATTTCAGCTATCAAAAACCTCTTAAGCAGTTGAGCAGTAAACTTTGACCCTTAGCTGAACTGAATTGACTAGTTAGGTCATAGCGTGTGAAGAAAGCTACTAACTCCTCTACCAGAATTGTGGCCTTGATACTCCGGGAAGGAATTGCCATTGGAAATATGGATTAGCACATCATAGTAGTCAACAAGCACTGGTTCTGACATTTAGTTCTCGGAAGAGGGGATGCACGCAATCAATTATAATCCACCTGAAAGATTTTCCAACTGTGGTAATTGGCAACAAAGGCGTGTTTTTATTGCCGCCTGAGACTTACCTGCCATTTGACATGTATGATATTGTCAGAAAAGCAACC